>NC_090916.1:10440861-10453361 GCF_040956055.1 Brachionichthys hirsutus
CACGGCTTCCATTACCTTAGCAGCAGGTCGGAGCGTCAGTGACAAACCAGAAATACTAACCTCTGTAGATCGGTCTTCCTGGGATTTGTCTTGCACAGTAGACAAGAAGATAAAACCTCTTCCGATGTGGTACTGGAAATAATGGGTCAAAAAGCAAACACACCTGGAAGGAGTGGTCCTCCAGCTTCTGCACGAGGTTGTCCCATCTATGTGCCAGCTCCTCTGTGTCTCCTTCAATCTTGGCTCCAGCTTCAGGGCTCTGCAGCAGCAACATCACATCCTGCCCTGCATCAGAGAGCTGGTCAAGGGTCTTCTTCTTCTTTTCCATGTCTTCCTTTAAAATCTACACGAAATTGAAGTCAAGCCAAACATGAAACCTTTCGTACAGGTGACAGGTATTTGTTGTTAAAGCATCCGCTGTGACTCGGCAGACTACCTACCGCTAACTGGCACACGTTAGCATTCATTTCACTTGGGCTCTTAAAGTTGCTGGTCTGTACGTCCCTCAAGGCCTCCTCTTTTTCTGCCAGCCACGCTCGAAATAAACTCTACAGGTTCAGAAAACAGAATTAGTTTAAATAAAGATTGGATGCAAAACCTTCTGCTATATTTTGTATCTGACATGTAAATATTCACTGTGCGCTGGAAAGAGCTAAGACCACTACCGTGCTTTATGACAGTGTCCTCCAGGGTAAACCCTGAGATCCAAATACTGACGTGATCTATCAGAACTCCTTACTTGGGCTCAGGCAGATGTGTGAGAGGGTGTCCACGACTGTGTGAGGAGGACAACCAGCTGAAAGTCTCACCTGGTCTGATAGAAGTTGTTGCCACACCATGAAGAGTTGCTGCAGCTTGTGCCACCTCGCCTCCGTCCAGCGACACACAGCCGCCCAGCGTTCCCCTAAAGACTTGAAGCAGGACAGAGACAAACGTTAATGTAGCTTGAAGACGGCTTAAAAAAAGAATCATATAAAGCAGAGGAAAATCTGAACTCAATTTGAATCAGGACTTTAAATGCATCAGATGCTGTAGATCATATGTGTCAAACTCAAGGCCCGGGGGCCAATGTGGCTCGCCACGTCATTTTCTGTGGCCCACAAGAGCTTTGGTCAGACATTTGTTTTAGTAAAATGCTGAACAGTAAAAGTGAATCAGAGTTGATATTTGTAACTGATCTTTAATCTGTAAATGGTTTTAATGTTAAAATTAAATATTTGTTGCTGACTCCATTCTAGATAACGACCCAGATGATATTCAGTGGTGAGATAGAGACCCCCCCCCCCCCCCCACCCTACATGACTGTGTTAAATTCCCTAAATATCGGTCAATAATCAATGGAGATATTGAAGAACAAATTACAGACAGACGCCGGCGATTACATAACCTCGGCGGATATTTTTACAGCAGTAAGGTATCGATATATTTTTAGAACTATGCAACTGCATATGTAATATTTATAATTTAATTAAGTATGTAGTAAATACAGTTATTTAGCAGCATGTTAAGGAGTAGTTACATTTATTTACATTTACATCTGGCCCTTTGAGGGCAGCCGTAATGCTGATGTGGCCCTCGGAGAACACGAGTTTGACCCCCCTGCTGTAGATGCACTGGAGGGACATGCAGGCCGTCAGCTTACTTGTAGTTGCTCCTCCAGGGCAGCTGTGACGCTCTCACCACTGTTCTCATCCACCACAACGACCATGTGTGTAAGAGAGTTGACTCTCACCTGCTCAACCTCCAAGTCATTCTGAAGATCCTGAATGGAGAAACCCAAAGACCGACTTCAGCACAAATCCCCCACTTTTAAAAGCATCTACAGGCTGTGGTGCTCTCAGGTGGTCAGGGAGGGCACTCCGAGTCAGTTGGAGTTCCCAGAACAAAGGGAGAGGGTGGAGGACGGAGGTTCAATGGGCTCCTTTAGATAGGAGGGGGCACGGCCATGGGTGCACTGACGGCTGAGGAGGCAGACCTTCTACTCTATCCTGGAGGACATGGAAACCAACGTAAGGAATTTAAACTCCATTTTGTGTGGTCGAAAACCGAGTCGTTTGAGAAGTGAGCTTCCACTTTACTTTGTCCCATCATCCATATACTGCTCACCCTTTCGTCATTGATCAGATTCATTAATGCATAAGCAGGGAAAGGGAAGCGTGGTTTACCTTGTGCTGCTCCATCCGTTCTTGGTAGCTCTCCACGTCTTCAGCTGTCGGTTCAGTCTCCATTTTTATGATTCGCTCTTCTGTCTGCGTAAGCCAATCAGAAAGCTGCTGGAGCTGTTGCTGCTGGAGATCCATCAGGACTTCGTGGAGTCTGTATAGAAAGACGGCAGCGCATGAGAAGACAGTAAGGTAGGCGAGCAGAGATATAGGAGAGCTTTAAAATGAGCAACAATGTTGTGTCTAATTCCCACAGACGAGCCCAAAACCAATGAATGACATGGAAATGTAGCAGATCTATTCATTTACAGATTTGTACAGTACATTTCTAAACCTCAGTACACTTACAAATATGCATACAATTTAACTTTCTGCATATCTTTTGCACATTAATCTGATTACAGACAAACAAATTCTCGATACACACTTGCAGATTTAAAAATGACAGCACATATTTTTACACATTTCCAAATGTTTAGTTTTTCCACCGATGTCGTGACTGTTGGTCGGCTCGTCGAGCGCTGCCCGGCGTGGAGTGAGACAGCTTGTGTGATACGGTCGGTATGGGGCCACTCAAAAGTCCTGAAGGCACCGTTCCTGTGGATAGCCGTCTGAATTCTGTATGAAGCAGCAGCCGGACATGCTCGCTGCCCATTTCATCACGGAGCACATGGAACAGACGAGAGTGCATCGGTGTTTTTACAGCCGAGTCAAGCACGGCCTTCAGCTCATCGGGCATCTTCTTCACTGCAAGTGCCTCGGGATGGATGCCGCAGTGAGTCCATTGCATCTCAGGCGCCACCTCACGAATCCGGGCTGCTCCCCCGCTGAGGCGGCCTGGTATCGCTTTTTCCAATCGAGCCCGTTCTCTTGGATGAAGGTGTCCAGTACCTGGAATATGTGCTCGGCTGTAGTTCTGGCCTCCAGTGGTTGGCAGGACAGACCTGAGCTGCACCATCACACTCATATCTAACGTACACGTGAAAATTAGCCAAATCTGCAACATCGGTCGTCTTGTCCAGCTTGAGGGAATCATACCGACTCCAGTCAGTCTTTTTAACGTTATCTGCCATGGTCCGTATTCTCCGTGACGCTGTCGTTTGGAAGTGTCACTGTTTAATTGTTTAGCAGCTTTCTTCCAGCACATGTGTGTAATTTATTTGGCTACTGGCAGGCACAGTTGCTCGCCAATCGTGCGGGGCTTTCCGGCTTTCGTTATACGGAGGCTGGCGTGGTATGACGCCTCCTGTGCTTTAGCCGTGGATGTAACACATGACTGCATCGCGACAGCTTTCTTAGAGAAACATCCAGTGGTTTATCTTTCAGCGCCGTGTGTTTTGCTAAAAGGTGCCGTTCGAGGTGCGCTGGTTTCACGGATTCATTGCTGGGAACTTCACCACAGACCACACACTGCGGCCTCGGCTCTTCCTCGGTTATTTATATGAAACCAAGTACAACCTGTGTGATATTTGTGAACAAACCTGCCTTACCACTCGTGACTAGCAGGTGTACATGCATCTACCTGGCCTGACGGTCCATGCTGGCCACTCTGAGGCTCTCCCAGCGGGAGTTGAGGAGGGTCATCTGCTCTCGGATTTCATCTTCTTCCTCTTCTGTCAGGTGGCCCTGGGCGATCAGTTGGTTACCAGCTTGGAGCACATTACCCACACTGCTCTGGTGCGCTGTCAGCTCCATCATAAAGGCCTTATTGGGGGGGGGGGGGGGTATAATTATGATGTGTACAGCAAATCCACAAAACGTAAAACATTCAACCTGCTAAACAGAAAACAAAACAGCTTTGAGATAAATTACAGAATAAACTCAAAGATACCCACAATGGTTTTTCTTATTCTCAACATGAGTAGCCGGTGGGGGATCAATAATGGTATGGGGTGCATTTAAGAGGGTCATTAATTCAAGCTTTTGTTTCCTAAAAAGGTAATGTTCCCTGAAAGGGTTATTTAGTTATTATTTATTTTATTAATAGTGTTATTATTTATTTTATTAGTGTTATTATTTATTGTATTAATAGTGTTATTATTTATTTTATTAACAGTGTTATTATTTATTGTATTAATAGTGTTATTATTTATTTTATTAGTGTTATTATTTATTGTATTAATAGTGTTATTATTTATTTTATTAACAGTGTTATTATTTATTCTATTAATAGTGTTATTATGTATAGTATTAATAGTGTTAGTATTTATTTTATTAATAGTGTTATTATTTATTCTATTAATAGTGTTATTATTTATTTTATTAACAGTGTTATTATTTATTGTATTAATAGTGTTATTATTTATTCTATTAATAGTGTTATTATTTATTCTATTAATAGTGTTATTATTTATTCTATTAATAGTTTTATTATTTATTCTATTAATAGTGTTATTATTTATTGTATTAATAGTGTTATTATTTATTTTATTAACAGTGTTATTATTTATTCTATTAATAGTGTTATTATTTATTTTATTAATAGTGTTATTATTTATTCTATTAATAGTGTTATTATTTATTTTATTAACAGTGTTATTATTTATTGTATTAGTGTTATTATTTATTTTATTAATAGTGTTATTATTTATTCTATTAATAGTGTTATTATTTATTGTATTAATAGTGTTATTATTTATTCTATTAATAGTGTTATTATTTATTCTATTAATAGTGTTATTATTTATTTTATTAACAGTGTTATTATTTATTCTAGTAATAGTGTTATTATTTATTTTATTAACAGTGTCATTTATTCTATTAATAGTGTTATTATTTATTGTATTAATAGTGTTATTATTTATTTTATTAACAGTGTTATTATTTATTGTATTAATAGTGTTATTATTTATTCTATTAATAGTGTTATTATTTATTTCATTAATAGTGTTATTATTTATTTCATTAACAGTGTTATTATTTATTGTATTAATAGTGTTATTATTTATTGTATTAATAGTGTTATTATTTATTGTATTAACAGTGTTATTATGTATTCTATTAATAGTGTTATTATTTATTGTATTAATAGTGTTATTATTTATTCTATTAATAGTGTTATTATTTATTGTATTAATAGTGTTATTATTTATTGTATTAATAGTGTTATTATTTATTGTATTAATAGTGTTATTATTTATTGTATTAATAGTGTTATTATTTACTGTATTAATAGTGTTATTATTTATTGTATTAATAGTGTTATTATTTATTGTATTAATAGTGTTATTATTTATTGTATTAATAGTGTTATTATTTATTGTATTAATAGTGTTATTATTTACTGTATTAATAGTGTTATTATTTATTGTATTAATAGTGTTATTATTTATTGTATTAATAGTGTTATTATTCATTTCCTGACTTTTTTTCTGTGAAGGGTTACTTGGTGGCTGTCTGGAAAACAATAAATGTTTAGGCCCCCCTGCCATCGTCACACATTTCCTGTACAAACTGACCCCGGCCCCCCATCAGAGAAGGGAAGAGTCATGTGGCCCTCACAGGACAAAGTTTGGGGGCCCGTGGTATACAGCGTATAACCGCATACCCTCAGTCCAACCCAAATGCATATGGGCTCCATGCCGGCGCTTGGCGCTGAAATGCTAACATCTGGATACATTTCTCTTCCCACACTTAAGCCTCACTTAAGAACGAAGTACCACCTCTGCAGTCTGCAGGTCTTACTGTAGCAACAGAGAGACGAGCCTGTGAGTGCAAACAGACTCCATAAAATATCCATCTGAGCTCACACTGAAGAAGAGGAGCAGCTCTGAAGGATTCCTCTCAGCCTTTGAGGAGCTGCTTTTTGCTGCTTTTCCGTCCATGACGTGGGTTATTGTTTGTGATGTGTGTGCTCTGTGGGCACATCGTTTCTGATAATGCTTTGCTGGAGGAACTGGATTAAGTACGTTTATGAACAACAACTGGAGTGATTTTATTTAGACTTCCTGAAAGGCCTAACTGTTTGAGCCCCCCCCCCCCCCCCCCCACTCTGTCTAACTACCAGCTTTCTGCTGTGACCTGGATTCCAGACATTAGACTTCACTAATATTACCACCAAAGGAATCCTGCCAATGTCCTTGCAAACACACGCACAGACACAAACCCTGCAACGACACCGTATCAAATGAGCACAGCCGCTCTGGACCAGGGCCCCATCGGGGCGCCTCACCATCCTCAGCAGAATTACTGGCATTCCCAGCATATACAGAAAACAACTGCACAACTGTGTGTCTTAATTACAGTTAAATAAACATGTTCACACCACCGTCTCATTACACATGCATGTTCCCAGCTCTTTAACCCTTTGCCCAACATGCAGAAGCTGTTTTACCTCGTGTGTGTGAAACTGCTCTTTGACTTCCTCCACATCGTCCGACACCTCATCCTGAATCTGGAGGGCATCCTCTGCCGACAGTAGCCAGGTAAGCACCTCCTCCAGCGTGGTCTGGTAGCTGTCCAAGTCCACTTCCAGCAGGCTGCCCTGCTGCTCGCCCTCCAGCTCCATCATGGGAGCCTCAGGCTGTGGACTACTGCCCGTCCCCTCCATCTGTACATCCTGAAATCATGAAGAAACAAGATTATAGGACATGTGTTTAAACGTTTATCACTACTTTATGTTGAGAAAAATACAACTAAAAGAATGAAACGGAATGGTTTTAACATCACAAGATAATGGGGAACAGGAGGAATGCACATCGGAGAAAAACGAAGCATCAGAGCCAAGCCCGAGACCTTTGGTTTGCTTTCCACTCATTGAACATCAGATGTCCAGGAGAGGTTCCTCTGAAGCCTTGCTTAGCTTAGACATACAAACACAAAAGAGGAACTGCAGGTATCCCAGGTGAATTTAATGGAGACACAGCACAGTCTCAGAGGACAACCATACCCCAAGGACACAGGTCCCATGCGCCATGCGGCGGCTGCAGCCCCGTCAGCGCAGGGCGACCAACAGCTCTGAATATGTTCTTCAGCCCAACGCCTTAAGTGAGGCAAATGATTTGCACCTACTGAAACACAATCAAAACTGTGGCGCTGTTTGTCTTCCTATGCCCTGAGATGAACCGTGAACAAGCCCACCTCTCACCCACTGGCAGCTGAAACAGGCCCAGTGCACAGGATGAACGGCTACGAAACAGACGCATGGACCATTTCAGCTGTGAATTCCACTCCAGTGTTACCATTTATAGAAAACAGCAACAGAAAAGTATTTCAAGTTGTCTTATTTCTGAAGGAAATGTAGGAAAAATCTTACAATAAAAGGTCAGAATCTGAAATGAACAGAAGATAAAAATCTGCAGCAGCAGCCATGCCAAGTGAAGAATGACAGAAATGCAACTGGGTGTGTGGCCTGCCACAGCCCATCAAACGGCCCTTTGTTCCTGTGGAGCAGACTCAGGGAACAAAGCCAGACGCTGAAAAGATCCAATGGCCTTTCGGAATAAGTTACTAAAATACTGTAAGGCCTTATGTTAGACCCGTGTAGGCTGGAAAAGACGGGCCAGAGGGAGAGAGAGAGAGAGAGAGAGAGAATTGCAGCCTGCGTCTATTTATTGACTCAAACGGCTGTAAAGAAAAAGCTGTGGTCAGGCTCTGCAGAAAACGTTATCACCACCCGATGACTCGCTGGACTCGATTCTGCAGTTGTGAGTCTTATCAGTGACAGTCCAACTGTCAAGCTCTCTGAAATAACGTCTCTCCTGCTAATGCTGTTGTCCCTAGCAACGAAAGCACAATAAACAATCAGCGTTTACAATCAATGAAAGGTGTACCTGCAAGTCTTCATTTTTCCTTCCACTCCATCTCACTACCAGCAGCATTACACGTCACTCCCTCTGACCGTGGGGGTGGGGGGTTCCAGGAACGAAAACCCCCGCCTGGACCAGCCAGAGCTTTCTAAGACTTTTCCAGCATTTGTTCCAGGATGTGTGAAGGAGGCAAAAAAAACACCCAAGAGGTGGGTTCATGACTAAAACCAACGTCCCCAGTGACGCGTGTGTGAAGACTAGAGTAAGGGACGAAAAGGAAGGACAACTAGAAATGGACAAATTATATAGCTTGGTTTGTTACTTAAAATATAAAAATAATTTGGCAAGTCCAATTGAATTCAGACAATGCTGTCAAATAAGTCACGTTAGTCGACTGACCACCATCATCTCCATCAACGCCCCCCCCCCTCATCCTATCCCTTCGTTTGCAGCAGCATGCAGCTCCGTCCGAGGGGTGACTCACGCCTCATGTCCCTCTTCATGAGTCGTGCAATGAGAATGAAGGAACTGAGGGAGTGATTGCTCCATCTGCCTCAACATAAGGAGTCTGTGGCCTTAGAACTGAATCTCATCACAAACACAGCAACAATGGTGGAAGAAATGATGGTCTCCAACGACGAGTTACCTCATCATTTATAGAACGATATCACAACTTTCACTGCTACAGAAAGGGGGCTCAGGCAGGAAGTCACCAGGGGACATGTAATAGCTCAGGCACGGGGATCAATGAAGCTGCGTTACACTCTGTTGTTTAGGCTTCCATCAGAACACAATCATGAATAATCTGGTGCAGAACCAAGGTGAGCTAAGCGTATATAAAACACAGCTAACATCATCATTCAAGAGATTCAGAAAGGGTCAAAGAAAACAGGACTAAATACATCTGAGGATAAAAGATACATAGTACAGCTTGAACCTCCCGAATCCCGAAACTTCCGGACCCGAGGCTTCCCGGAATCCGGAAAATTCCAGATTACAGGGGGTCCCTAAATAAGCACCCTAAAGCACCCAGCATAGTCTTAGTCAGCCTGCATTAAAACTGTAACATTCTTTTAATATGATATGTGACATCTGTACAATTAAATATACATGCTAAACGATTACACATTTGATTTTACAGCCAGGCGAGCAAACAATAGGTACTGGAATAAAGTCGAGCTGAAATACTTCACTGAACTGAGCAGCTTGTCCTCATTTGCACTCGATTTCTCACCACATGGGCGAGAAAACCGTGTCCCAAAACCAGTGTAAGCGTCCCACGTGTTCCGCATACGACCCAGCGTCCCCGCGCTCCCAAACGCAGACGGCGCCACCGCTCCGGTGCAGCGGTCCGGCAAACTTTCATTATTCCAGCCGAGAAATTCAATTTATGCCAGGTTGCAGGATTTGCCGACCTACATAATTCCAGCTTCGAGTGGTCCAACCTGCACCGGATGTTCTGGACCATACAGCAGCCAGCCACCCTGAAGGGTGAGAGGACTGTAACCCTGGGGGGGCCCAGTGCTGCAGACAACCACGCCCAGCGTCCTCCGCAGCAGGGCTGGCCGGATGGAGAAATCAAAGAACATGACTCTCACAGGACTCCCGGCAGTCTGCAGGTGGGTGGCGGCGTCTTCCACTCCGATAGGCGAAATGCAGCGGGTCCAGGGTGGCGCTCACCACAGAGGTGGGTGAGGGCCTCGCCATGGTTTTCATCAGGTGGGAGGTCAAGGCAACTGGTCTGTAGTGGGCCGGTTCCCTGGCGGGCGGTGTTCTAGGATGAGGGACCACACAGGAAGTCTTCTGCAGGACGGGGACTGAGGTTCACCTCACAGGGCTGGTCCACGCAGGTCCTCAGCAGCCTGGGGCTAATGCCGCCCGGTCCTGCTTCAGTCGTCTCAGTTCTCTCCTCACCTGGTCCGATGTGATGGAGAGGGGGAGGGGCGGGCGTGACCATTGTGGACTGGTCAGTGTGGGGGGGGGGGGGCAGGGGAAACAGTCCAAGTGGAGTGAGCTGGAGACATGGGTGCGACGGAGGTGGTGATAGTCCATGTGGACTGGGCTAAGTACGGGCTGGGGGCAGGTTCAATTCCCCAGTCCAGCGCTGGTCTCCATTTACTGTCCCACTGGCGCTCCCCCCGGACCCGGAGATGGTCTTCAGCCCCCTCCACACGTCCCGCGTGTTGTTCTGGCCCAGCCCCTCCTCTTTGCCGTGCTGACCCTCCACTGTAGCTCGCACTGAACTCTGTCCCCCGAGCTGAAAGCACTCTTCTGGATCAGGTGGACTTTAAGATCAGTACCGTAGTCTCTGGGCCGGCACGGTGATGTGAGTGTGTGTGTCTCGATGAGAGCTGCAGAGACTCCTCAGTGGAGGCACCTCTTCTCACCGTGGGGGTGGATTGGGGGGACAGATGAGCGAGGTTGTGGTCCGAGCAGGGCGGAGGCGTAAGCGCCCTTCATATTGGCGTACAGTGAATCCAGCTTCTGTTATGTGGGGAGGGAGGCATGGTTCAAATCTCCACCGATGAGCAGCGATCACTGGGATGGCACATCGGACTCACCGCGCTGTGGAGCCGCCCGCAGGCCGAGGGAGGACGTTACACAAAACACTGTCACGCGAGAACTCCGTCGGGAGACGACCAGCACAAGTAGCACACCTGCTGCTTCAGGTGTGTGTTGTACCATCTGTCGTTAACAAACAGAGCAAGCCCCCCCTTTCTTCTTTCCGCTCCCTGCCACACCCCTACCTTTTACCAACTGTGGATTCTTGCTCATGAAAGATTACCTGCTTAAACCACGCACACCTCAGAAGGTTGTTGGTTCAGAATGACTCTCCTCTTAGCCTTATCACCGGATCCCTCACACATTACTGAGAAATATGATTTGAAAAAGCCCTAAACAGTTCTTTTTAGTATTTTTTACCTGTGCACAGAGGCTCTGGCCCGAGTCCTCAGACTCCAGCTTGTATTTGCGAGGCAGGGTTTCTACTTCTCTGATAGCCTCCATGCTGACGTCTTTGGGCAACGCAGCAAACAGCGATGTCACGTACATGATGACGGACTTCTTATCTGGTAATTGTACCGCCACATCTGAGAGAGAGGAGTACAAGATGATGGGAGGGAGGTGTATGAGCAGCACAAAGATCAGCTGTGAGCGATGCATAGACCCAAAAGAGAGAAAGGATGATAGGACGATGGGGTGGACACAGGGGGTTGAGAGGGACAGGTGAAGATGAGAAGGAAGGGTGGGGTTAACACAGGTCACGCTTGTTCGTGTCTCAGTTGGGACACGTAGACGACCCCCGAGTCTCTACAGGTGCTACATGAACGAGAAGTGCATCTCAAAAATCTCCCGCCAAAGCAGATTCTAAAGTCATACGTGATGAGTCATACATGATGAGTCATACGTGATGAGTCACCTGCTGGCAGGGCATGAGGTATGATTCCATGCAGTGAGCTGAAGTTTAGTCCACATTCAGCCCTCTTTTGTATGGGACCGCTATAAAAGGCTTTTAAAATACATTTCAAAAAGAAGGAAATGAGTTACCTTCAGGATCCAGAAGCCTCTCGATAGCCAGCTGGTCTCTGGCTACGGTGAAGGCGTGGTCCAGTCTCTCCAGGGGGCTCAGTCTGACCACTTCATCCCAGCTGAAGGCGCCTGGCCTGAACACATTAACTCATTGACTGCCAGCCACAGTTTTTGTGCATTTTCCCTGATTTTTCAAGCCACACAAAATATTCTTTACTATGCCGATGCAAACACCGAACCTACCAAATGATCAACGTCTCTTCTTGCATCAGAAAAATAAAGCGCGTTCCTACTATATTTCTACTGGAGTTATTGGCCATTGAAGATAAGCAGATTTTAATGTCAGGGTTGGCAGTGAATGTTTGGGATATAAAAAACGTCTTTAGACGTGAATGGCACTCAAAGAGTTAAGAGATTGCCCGGCATGAAACCGGTCGGTGGCAGGAAAAAGGCTGGGGGCCACTGCCTTATATAGAAAAAGACGAATCATCATTGTGGTGCAGGGAAGACCTGGGTCGAGACTGGATGGGTATGGAATTTGTGTGCTCAGTGACCCCCTAAATCCTGGCCCAGGCCTAAACCAACACCGGCCTTTCTCACAGCCCGGTGCGTGTGTGTGCGTGTGTGCGTGTGTGTGTGTGTGTGTGTGCGTGTGCGTGTGTGTGTGAGGGGTTTGTCACTTGGGAGAACAAATGGATACAGAAGGAGCGACACCACTCATGCACTTTCTTTCACACACAGCGGCACACAGAGAAACACAAAGTAGCAGGCGAGTAAACGGAGGTAAGAGTCAGAGTCAGAGTCAGAGTCAGAGTCAGAGTCAGAGTCAGAGTCAGTCAGAGTCAGAGTCAGAGTCAGTCAGAGTCAGAGTCAGAGTCAGAGTCAGTCAGAGTCAGAGTCAGAGTCAGAGTCAGAGTCAGAGTCAGCCTGACCTCCAACCAGCGACACTGATGAGAACTGACGCCTCCTCAAAGGAGACATATTCACTTATTCTACACGTACCAAACACTGGTATGAAATATCTGAGCCAGTGTTTGGTCCAAACATCAAACAGATGCTGCAG
>NC_090916.1:10460861-10563361 GCF_040956055.1 Brachionichthys hirsutus
TTTCCTCCTGGTCTCCTGGACACACATCAACCTTCCTCCTCCTCTTCATCATGTCCACCGGCTCTCTAGCTTTTCCCGTCATCCTCCCAACATTCAGAGTCTCTACTCTCAGTCCTGAACTCTTCCATTCCCTCTTCCCCCCCTTCTTCTGATGCGGCCGTTTTCTTCCTCCTCTTCTTCGTCTTGGACCCACAGTGATCCAATGTCCAGCAGCATCCCATGGGTTAATAAACAGTCAATGTTCTATGCCGGACGCCATTCCTGACAACTCTCTGCATTTATCCCGGCTTGGGACCGACTCAAGGGAGAAACTGGCAATGCTACGTTAGCTGCTGCTAACTGCACTACCCTACTACCCATGAGGCTGTCTCTCATTTCCCATTTTTCTTCAGGTGGGAAACCCAGATAAAATTGCATTCATCAAAATAATGGCAACCAATTTTAAGATAAAGATGCCACAGGCTATTGATGAGGAGTGGAAAAGTTATAATATCCTCGATTATCTCTGGAGTTACACCCCTCCTCAACAATTTGACCCCCTGTTGGTGCAATGTCGCTTTGGATAGATTTAATAAGCAGCATCATGAACGGGACGTTTGCTTGTCTGACAGACAATCTGCAGATGAAGAAATCTAAAAAGTCACTGTCCTTCCGTGGCCCTGCCACCGTTACACCATCGGTCTGCGGGAAACTCCGCAGGAGAATGATCAGCGACATGAAACCATGAGAGGAGAGCGACCTGGAGATCGCCGGTTAATGCCATGATTAATGCACCAAGTCACGGACTAGAAGCAGACGTGTTTGTTTCAGTGGATGAAATGAAGTAGCGAAACGCACCAACATTTCTACAATGAAGGCGGAGCTCCGCTACTTCTGCCAGTCACTGTCCTCAGGAGATGAGATGTTATAAACACAAACATATCAGACATGATCACATCACTTCAACATCAGTGAGTCTCAAAGTCTCCAAGTGAGTCTCAAATCGTGTAGAACAAGGTTGACATTTATTAGAGGAGTTTGAAGTTGTTCAAACTACCTTGACAAACTGTGCATTTATCCATTTGGTGAAGGTTTTCTTCTGTACAGTGTCATGTTCATCTGGAACAGAGAGAGAAGAAGATTGTTAGAAAGGTCAGTAGGTTCATCAGAAACTGGGCATGAGTTAGAATTCTTCTGCACAGATTTATTTCAAGAATCAATTTGCCAAATTCTGTCAGACTGACATGCTGGTAAATGATTACCATTAGAGGCTAAAAATAATTGTGATCAATGTGACTGAATCACCAGAAAATACCAGGAACAAAATGTAGGCAGGAATGAATACAGATAACAGGGTAGGTTCGCTGGCAAAGGTCAAACAGAGGTCATATGATGACCTGTATGCAGGTTAGATAGTAAAGAGGGAGAGAAGGATCTGAACAGACAGAGTGATGAAGAGTAGAGACAGGAAGGATGCTCAGCATGTTAGAGTGATGAAGAGTAGAGACAGGAAGGATGTTCAGCATGTTAGAGTGATGAAGAGTAGAGACAGGAAGGATGTTCAACATGTTAGAGTGATGAAGAGTAGAGGCAGGAAGGATGTTCAGCATGTTAGAGTGATGAAGAGTAGAGACAGGAAGGATGTTCAGCATGTCAGAGTGATGAAGAGTAGAGACAGGAAGGATGTTCAGCATGTTAGTGATGAAGAGTAGAGACAGGAAGGATGTTCAGCATGTTAGTGATGAAGAGTAGAGACAGGAAGGATGTTCAGCATGTTAGAGTGATGAAGAGTAGAGACAGGAAGGATGTTCAGCATGTTAGTGATGAAGAGTAGAGACAGGAAGGATGTCCAGAATGTTAGAGTGATGAAGAGTAGAGACAGGAAGGATGTTCAGCATGTTAGAGTGATGAAGAGTAGAGACAGGAAGGATGTTCAGCATGTTAGAGTGATGAAGAGTAGAGACAGGAAGGATGTTCAGCATGTTAGAGTGATGAAGAGTAGAGACAGGAAGGATGTTCAGCGTGTTAGAGTGATGAAGAGTAGAGACAGGAAGGATGTCCAGAATGTTAGAGTGATGAAGAGTAGAGACAGGAAGGATGTTCAGCATGTTAGAGTGATGAAGAGGAGAGACAGGAAGGATGTTCAGCATGTTAGTGATGAAGAGTAGAGACAGGAAGGATGTTCAGCATGTTAGAGTGATGAAGAGTAGAGGCAGGAAGGATGTTCAGCATGTTAGAGTGATGAAGAGTAGAGACAGGAAGGATGTTCAGCATGTCAGAGTGATGAAGAGTAGAGACAGGAAGGATGTTCAGCATGTTAGAGTGATGAAGAGTAGAGACAGGAAGGATGTTCAGCATGTTAGAGTGATGAAGAGTAGAGACAGGAAGGATGTTCAGCATGTTAGTGATGAAGAGTAGAGACAGGAAGGATGTTCAGCATGTTAGAGTGATGAAGAGTAGAGACAGGAAGGATGTTCAGCATGTTAGAGTGATGAAGAGTAGAGACAGGAAGGATGTTCAGCATGTTAGAGTGATGAAGAGTAGAGACAGGAAGGATGTTCAGCATGTTAGAGTGATGAAGAGTAGAGACAGGAAGGATGTTCAGCATGTTAGAGTGATGAAGAGTAGAGACAGGAAGGATGTTCAGCATGTTAGAGTGATGAAGAGTAGAGACAGAAAGGATGTTCAGCATGTTAGAGTGATGAAGAGTAGAGACAGGAAGGATGTTCAGCATGTTAGAGTGATGAAGAGTAGAGACAGGAAGGATGTTCAGCATGTTAGAGTGATGAAGAGTAGAGACAGGAAGGATGTTCAGCATGTTAGTGATGAAGAGTAGAGATGAAGGTGTTGTCAGAGACCAGCATTTAGAGGAATTAATGAATGAGGAAGATGAGAGAGCAAACGGTAACTAAACGGTTCGGCTTCAGGTTCGGATTCGGATTCAGACGAATGTCGTGAGCCTGATCCGGATTCGTCAGACGAGCGGTTGCCGTGTGGATCACCGAGGAGCAGCCGTTGTACAGTTGATATATTCTTTGTAAATTACTACATGAAGAGTTCCTTCTCTGTGTTGTTGATGTTGTGTTCTAGCAGTAAACAACTGTTGAGATGTTTGAGGTGTCAATAAAACAAAAGATATTCGACTCAAAGTCAGGAATCAGAGAAATTCTTTATTTAGCAGATTTAACCTTTTCTCCATTTTCTTTTGGAAACTGGTGATTTTGGTGAATCCTGCCTCTTTTCAAAGGCCAATATGTCTTGAACAAAGAACGCTAGGAACAAAGAACACTAGGAACAAAGAACGCTAGGAACAAAGAACGCTAGGAACAAAGAACGCTAGGAACAAAGAACGCTAGGAACAAAGAACGCTAGGAACAAAGAACGCTAGGAACAAAGAACGCTAGGAACAAAGAACGCTAGGAACACAGAACGCTAGGAACAAAGAACGCTAGGAACACAGAACGCTAGGAACACAGAACGCTAGGAACAAAGAACGCTAGGAACAAAGAACGCTAGGAACACAGAACGCTAGGAACACAGAACGCTAGGAACAAAGAACGCTAGGAACACAGAACGCTAGGAACAAAGAACGCTAGGAACAAAGAACGCTAGGAACACAGAACGCTAGGAACAAAGAACGCTAGGAACACAGAACGCTAGGAACAAAGAACGCTAGGAACACAGAACGCTAGGAACAAAGAACGCTAGGAACACAGAACGCTAGGAACAAAGAACGCTAGGAACACAGAACGCTAGGAACACAGAACGCTAGGAACACAGAACGCTAGGAACACAGAACGCTAGGAACACAGAACGCTAGGAACACAGAACGCTAGGAACACACTTGTTTTTCCAGCCTTTTCATTTGGCACGGTACCTGATGTGATGTGCAGAAACAGCTGGTGAACGGCTGGCACTAACTGAGTGAAGGGAAGTTGTACCTTGTTTTTACTCAGTTTTAGCAGTTTAGCGACCTTTGACTCAGGTACCTGTAATAAAGGGACAGGTGGGCCAAACCAGACAGATTCTAGATGCCGCCGGTCGGGAGAGGACACTTGACATTATTGGCTGATACTGATATCAGACCATACAGCTACTGGCAAAATAAAATGATATTAAGAACAAGAGCATGACTTTTCAAATCACCATATTAAATGCAATTATATTTAAATGGTTTTATCAACATTGTTAGTGTTTTCAATCAAAGTTATCAATATTCATATTTCTATTCATGTTTTTTAAACTGGGTTACATACAGTTTAGAGACAGTGTCTCTGAGGAATGGACAGGAGGCGGAGCTAGAAGTGGAGGAGATGAAGATGCTGAGGTTCTCCTTGGGAGTGACCAGGTTGGACAGGATTAGAAATGAGACAATAAGAGGGACAGTGAAGGTTAGACGTTTTGGAGACAAGGTCAGAGAGACCAGACTTTGATGGTTTGGACATGTCCAGAGGAGAGACAGGGACTATATCGGTAGAAGGATGCTGAGGATGGAACTGCCAGGGAACAGGACTAGAGGACAACCCAGGAGAAGAGACATGGACGTAGTGAGGGAGGACATGAGAGTGGCTGGTGTTGGGGAGGACGATGCAAAGGACAGAGCTAGAGGACGACCCAGGAGAAGAGACATGGACGTAGTGAGGGAGGACGATGCAAAGGACAGGGTGAAGCGGAGAATGCTGGGTTGGTGTGGCAACCCCTCACGTACAGAAGTACCGTAATTGCTGAACTATTATGCGCACCTGTGAAAAAGCCGCACCCACTGAATTAAAAAAAATATATATTTTGTACTAAAATAAGCCGCACATATTCGTAAGCCACAAGTGCAATCAGATCCGTAACTTCGGGATAAGGATTGGCTCTAAGGGCTGGGTCGGTCGGGCTGGGGTGCGAAGCGGGGCTGGGCTCGAGCCGCGGCTGGGGGAGCAGTCGCCCCGTCGCCCTCCCCTCTCCGCCCGTCGGAGGCTGCGCGGTGCGCGCGCCCGCCTGGCGGGGTGTCCCCGTCCCCCTTGCCCCCGTGCCCCTCATCCTCCGTCCGCAGGAGCGCGGTGCGGCAGGGGTGGGGACGCCCGGGAGGTCGAGGGGGTGCGTTCCTTCCCCGCTACGCGGCGCGTCCGACGCCGCGTAGCGGATGGCGGACAGGCGGCGGGGGACCGGGTACGGCGGTCCGGCGGCGGCGACTCTGGACGAGCGCCGGGCGCTTCTCGCGGATCTCCCCAGCTACGCGCAAGCGGGGCTTTCCCTCCGGGCGGGCGGGCGTTAATTTTGTAACGAAAATAAATAGGCTTTAATGAAACACGGCTCGTAACGAAAGTGGGAAAATATACGTAAATTTGCCGCGTCGTTGCATAAACCGCAAGGTTCAAAATATTGGAAAAAAGTAGCGGCTTGTACACCGGGAATTACGGTAGTAATAAATCAGATCGCAGCTCTGAAGCATTCCACTGGTCCCTGATTACAAACTGGACACATCTTTCACATTCTCCTCCTTTGTCACTCCCTCTCCCTCTCCCCCTCTCTCTCTCTCTCTCCCTCTCTCTCTCTCTCTCTCTCTCTCTCTCTCTGCTGCAGAGCCTGGTTCCTGTCATGATCACAGCTCATACGGAGCCTTTGGAATTCCCTCATTCAATAAGGCCCTTCCATATTCAACTGGAATAATATCACAAGATTCATTCTGAAAGCATAAATTCCAGTCTCATAGATTAAGACTGCGGGAGTTTGGAGTCCGTCTGTGGAGCAGCGGTGGAGAAACTGGGGGACATAAACCTAAGTGATGTCATCTTAATCATGGCTACAGTTCCTTCCTAAAATGACAATCAAAATCAGCAGATCCGTAGATGACAACATGATTCCACCGGAATCACCTAAAGCAGGGGTCCCCAACCACCGGGCCGCGGCCTGGTACCGGGCATAACAGGAACGATCGGTTCTGTTTTAATGGAAAGTCCTAAGCGGAGGTCTGCAGTCTTTACACCCTTATCTGAGGATGTCCTCTGAGCCCCTAACGGGAGGATCCCTGTGGGCAAATGTCCCCTGGGCAGTCCCTCACACATCACCACAGGACGATACACCTGATGCACGCCTGCTCTCCCCTCAGTCCATCCTCTGTTCCTCATCCCAACACAGGAATGTCCTGCTGCTGAAGGTGTGTGCGTGTCATAAGGTATCAATACACAATTACCCATGTCCACTCCTGTCAGCTATTGACTATTTACATCTGCCCCCACTTAAGTGATGATGAGCTCATCATAAAAAGCTCAAACATGACATGAGGCACTTTAACTTTAACATGTTAGTTGTTCCTTTAAGCCGATAACTGTACCGTATTTTTCGGACTATAAAGGCGCTATATCAACGAACGGTTCTATTTTCATCTATAAGGCACAGAATCAACGAGACATACCGTTGATTCATTAATGCTGGATTCTCTCGCCGCTGCTCTATTCCCATGTTCTACTGCGGGACCGACAGCCTTGAGTTGGAACTCTGCTTCGTCAGCATGTCTCTTAACAAAAGGCATTTTGCGGTCCTTATACACACCATAATATTATGCTGAAACACAGTACCGGAGGCTCCTGAGTGACTACGATAGCCGTAATGCTCCAACAATCCATCAGGCGGTGCGGCTTCGTAGCTTACGAAAGTCGTACTAAAACATTTTGACAGATTCTTGAGCGCTGTGCACCACATAAAATCGGTTCGGTCAGGAAACAAATACATAAGGTGCCCTGGGTTATAAGGAGCACTGTCAATATTTGAGAAAATTTAAGGATTTTAAGTGCGCCTTATGGTCCGAAAAAGTTTTATTCTTTCAGCAGGTGCCATTCATACCCTTTATTCTAAATGTTATTTTATTTACATTTTATTATATATTATAAAGGATCGGACGGTACGTAGATACTTTATACCGTAATTGTACCTTACAAATGGGTCGCAGATCCATTCTTTTGCAGTCCGTCGATCTTTCGTGGTCGGGAAGTACCGCTCAAACTCTTCGATCTGCACAAACTGACCTATCACGTGACCGAGACCGAGCTGTATTATTATTATTATTATTAAGAGGCACAGACGCATGCAGTCGTTTGTGCGTCATTACGCACAGAAGTCACTTTTCAAAATAAAACAATTCAGACTGATGATCAATAAAAAAACTCAAACGTTCTGTGCGGCCCGGTAACAAATGCCTCACGGAGCGGTACCGGGCCGCGGCCCGGTGGTTGGGGACCACTGAATTACACGATATATGGCTCTGACTGGCAGAGCCAGAATCCAACCTCCAGTGTTGGATTCGATCCAGCCCTTACCAGCACCTGACCAATAAACAGGCCACACCTCCTTTACCAGCACCTGACCGATAAACAGGCCACACCTCCTTTACCAGCACCTGACCGATAAACAGGCCACACCTCCTTTACCAGCACCTGACCGATAAACAGGCCACACCTCCACACGAGCCTGGATTGCTGGTGTGCGGCCATGACGGAGCCCTCACTTTACAATAAGCCTTTCTTCAATAAGGATTTACACACATATACGATGTTACATATTACAGCTTGAACACACCCTAAGTGACCTGCAGTCAGCACACAGACACACAAACCATGCACTCGTTTTCTCAATGCAGTACGTGCACACAAGCATGCGTGTGTTGGTTCACAGAATGACAACACTTGTCCTTTGTTCACAACTTTGTGTGAACACAAGAGTTCCAGGAAAAAACAAAACAAAACAGCAACAGCAGAATGAACACAAACGCGGCGAAAATGACCATGGTCTATCAGACAAGTGCATTTTGGCCGTCTGCTCCAATTACTCTGACCTGGTGGTGACCAACATCACACAAACAAGAACTCGGCTGACACCACTCCCAAATGGTAACAATGGTAACACACATGTTCCTAACCCTAACCCTAACCCCATAGAGGCCAGCTGGGAACACAGAGCTGACACATAAAATACACAACCCCCACCTAAAGGCAAACCCCTCCCTCACACAAGTGACAAGACCAGGAGAGGGGTCAAAGGGTGGGCGGTGCTGAGGTAAAAATCAAACAAACCATCAGGGTTTCCACGGCAGCATCACACAGTAAACATGAGCGCTGGGAGTCTGGACAAATAAGGATATTCACAAAGTTTAGCCACACCAGTGAGCTAAACTACGAGTTTCAGGAATCCGTGTACTTCACTGCTGATGATATACGAGTGAAAGCTCATGTCTTGCTTATGAAACCACCATCAAGCAGAGGTTGCACTCCAGGGTCCAGGGTGAACTCCACCTTGATGGGAAGGAGCGAGTCCTTTCAGCACAGCGCCACCCACAGCCGACTGGGGGGGTCGGACTCATTCAGTCCCACAACAATCACACAGATACGTGTGGACTTCAGAGTCTTCTCATCAAACACACGTCTCAACTGAATCCTGCTCACGGTTTGATTGCAGAGATGACTTATACTTTATCTCTCTGGGTTGGGAGGAATGCTCAGAATTCCTATAATTTCCCCGGCATTCCTCCCTCCTCCCTCCCCTTCCAGTGGTCACTTGTCTCAGCATGTCCCGCTGGCACAGCTTTGTTGACACTCTCTCCTCACTAAGATCAGGGAATTTGTAAACCAAATACTTTGCGCGTCCGAAAATATTACCCCATAATCTCTATTTAGGAGTTTGAAAAACACATCTGCGTTGTCCATCGGTACATGCAGTGGTATAATGAGAGGTGAGGAGTAACTGGGGGGGTGAACCGGAACTTAATTACCATATTTTCTGGACTATACGTCGCTCCTGATTATAAGTCGCATTAGTCAATTAATGCTTCATAAAGAAGAAGAAAAACATAAATCAGTCGCACCGGACTATAAGTTGCACTTATTGGGAAATGTATTTTGCACAACAAGCAAAAACAAAACACATTAAGCACACGGGATTTGTTATGTATGCTTCACGTAGAATACACAACAAAATGGATAGGTGTCCGGTCTGTTAACCAAACACACAAACAGTAATTCAGCTACACAATAGGACACAGAACATACTTGGGAGGCGGAATAGGCAGAATTAGCACAAAAAGCTTGAGAGTTCAACCAGCAGGTTTACCAAACTCCCGATCCCATTCTATCACTGAATGCATTCAATTCTTCATCCTCAGAGTCACCTCTGAACAATTCCGCCAACTCCGGAGGAAGATGAAGCACCGTCTCCTCGTCGCCATCGGTTTCAGTTTCCAAAAATCCCCCCCTAACACCCAGTTACCCTCATGCCCCATTACCCCTTTCATGGTCTTATTTCATGATAACATTGTATAATGTGTAAATATGTACTGTAAACATTCAAAATAGTAGCAAAGGTTATATTTAATCCATTTTATTAAATTGCTGGAAAAAGCATGCCTATATAAATGGTGATAGCCGATTTGATGGCATTTTGCACTGTCATGGATCGAAGCAGCATGTTGTCAACAGCTTATTGAATGTTCTTTGCCATTCGCATCGACTCTGCTATGCGCTCTGTTTTTAAGGGGATAACTGGGGGTTCACTGTTCATATTTTAATATACATTAGTCGCATCTGAGTATAAGTCACAGAACCAGCCAAACTAAAGTGTGATTTACGGTAAGTTAAAGCAGGCAAATGGTGAGCGCCGAGATGAGTCAGACGTGGCAATGCTGAACATTTGTAGACCTCAATCCAAAGAATTTAAATATCTATTCAAAATTTAAATAACAAAATCACATTGTTAAATCAGCGCCATCAAAATATTCAGAATGTCTATACGAACAGTATAAATAATATCAGATTTAATGTGTCTACGTGAGATGAATGACACTCATAAACAAGTTAATAAACACTTTGATCAGATGAGTAGAAAATAATACTGTCAGCAGCATTCACCACCTGCGCCATGAGTCTAGCACACCTTGTGGTGCACCTATCCACCACCGACCCATGTGTCGCACTCCAGTTAAAAGTTCCTACCTCTGAGTTTGAGTCCGCGTTCTGCCATCATTTCCATCAGCGGCCACAATACTAAACCAAAAGGAAAGCGCAAGAAGAAAAGACGGATTTCGACATTCCTGCTTCCTCCTCTGTTACTCCTCTGTTACTCCTCGACCAGCAAGGGAGGACAAGACCAGGAGATTGTTGCACAACAAGGAGGAGAAGGAAGAATGCACGCTGTCAGTGATGGAAGACAGACCAGGGCAGAGAAGGACAGGACAGGACAAGGTGGAGGTGGGGAGTCATAAAGCATCATGGGAGGAGGGGGACTGATAATACACGCACACACACACAATGCTAGGCACTGACTAGCCCCTCATGCAATAGGCCAGGATGATGAGAGAAAACAGGCTTATCGTCCAGAAATCACAACGCATGACTCCAGTGGGGGCTGTGGTGAAGCACCGACTCCCTGTTCACACACAGGCCCACCATCCAGACATTCACCCCACCCCCTCATGCATATTACATTACACTTTGCCTTACATGGAGAATTTCAGCCTCAAACACACTGTAGCTGCCGCGGGTCCGAAAATAGTCCAAAGTACAAGAGATGAACTCACCAATAAGGAACGGGTTGCACAAAGACGTCAGGGTCAGATTATTGGGAATAAAATGTGATGCAACGAGAGACTTGCAAGACCCAAACGTTCCCAATTCACTGTTCAGCATTTAGTTTTCTATCGACACAAACTAAGTGAGAAACAGGTCCATCGTTTCGTCAGCAAGCACCCTAAGACGACAACTGTGAGACATTCTAGTCATGATCACAGCAACCAGAAACAGCAGGGATCACTTCGGAAGTTACTTTCTTGCAAAGCAACTAAAGATGAGCTCAGCCACTTACCCACATCCCTGTTAGGAGACTTTCCCTTCCTCCTGACAAAGTGACGCCTTCTCCACTTACTCAAACTCATGACGAAAAACAAGGTTTTTCATGAAAAAGAAACCAGAAACAAATCCGGAACAGGAAGAGAAGGCGGTGGTGCTGATGAACGAGAGCAAGACCGGAAGAGAGAATGAGGAAGTAGAGGTGTGAGAGCATTCACCAACTACCCGGTTTGCTCATTTGGTTTTTGGATGCTGGGCCAGCTTGTCAGATGTGGAATCCCACACAATCGCAGGACACACAGACACACACTTAACTCAACACTCTCTTTGTTGCTTTATAAACAACATAACTCTGCAGTGAACTGCCCCCCTGTCCATTTGCTCATTGACACACTGTATTTAGTCAATGAGGAGCAACAGAGGAAGCAACTCTATTCCCCATACAGAGCGAGAGGAGAGGAAGGAAACGAGAGAAAGTGAATTACCCTGACTGTTGTTCTCTCTTCCTTTTTCCTTCACAAAGGGAAAGTGGGGAAGGAATACTGACCCGGGCTGCCCGTGGCCAGCTTTCATGAGCTGAGTGAATTAATTCCTGTTCCCTCCATAGAGAGCTGCAGCAGCTGGTCGGTTTACAAGTCAGAGGAATGAACTGGGTTGGGTGAGGCTGGAGGAACCCAGCAGCAAAAGGGACTTTCCACTGCATCAGCCATGACTCCAGAAACTGGCGTCCCCCTCCATCACTGGCTCTGCCCACCACCCTGAGAGCATCCACCATGGAGCTGCCTTAATGAAGCCAAGCGAGTGCATACGCATTCGGGTTGGCAGCGCAAATATATATTCATATATTGAGACGTTTTATTACCTTCTGGCCGTCCATTTAGCATTTTGGGGACTGGAAACATGAGTTTCTGAACAAGAGCTCCAGAGTGTAAACCTTTGAAAACAGCACTGCATCATTGTCATGAAAATATAGAAGACGCAAATCTGACTGAGAACGATGACAACACAGCGCTGCTTCACAAATGCCAGCCTTATTCAGATATAGACCACAAACAACCGTGGCAAGCACAACAGTTAGAATACATCATTGTTCGGGCCATTACGACTCCACCGTAGAGTTACAGAAGCACTATCATTTTATTCTGCGCTGTTGAGTTCATTGAGTTAAAACGCCAACTATTTCCTTGTCATCTACACTAGAGAAATGTTGTTTAGTTTAGTTAGTATTTGTGGATGTATGGGTACGAGGACCATTTTGGAAATGATGATGTATGAATGCAGAAGGTTATGAAGATGCAAAGAAAAACATCTTTATTTGCAGCAGAAACTGTTAAGTGACGATGGAGTTATGTTCCGAAGACCCCGTCGCTAAACAGCTTGGGGGCTACTGCCCCTCGTGCCCTGATATCTGCTGGAGCCATGCCCCCAGCTTGGGGGCTACTGCCCCTCGTGCCCTGATATCTGCTGGAGCCATGCCCCCAGCTTGGGGGCTACTGCCCCTCGTGCCCTGATATCTGCTGGAGCCATGCCCCCAGCTTGGGGGCTACTGCCCCTCGTGCCCTGATATCTGCTGGAGCCATGCACCCAGCTTGGGGGCTACTGCCCTTCGTGCCCTGATCACTACTGGAGCCATGCTCCCAGCTTGGGGGGAACTGCTCCTCGTGCCCTGATCACTACTGGAGCCATGCTCCCAGCTTGGGGGGAACTGCTCCTCATGCCCTGATCACTACTGGAGCCATGCTCCCAGCTTGGGGGGAACTGCTCCTCGTGCCCTGGTCACTACTGGAGCCGTGCACCCAGCTTGGGGGCTACTGCCCCTAGTGCCCCAATCACTCCCCACACGTTCTCCAGCTCTTCCTTCAGCTCTTGGTATTTCTCGAGCTTCTTGTACTCTTATTTTCCTGCCATCGCTCAAGATCGCTACATCCATCACTCCCGCTGTCTCCTGACGTTTGTCCACCACCACCATGTCAGGCTGGTTGGACCAGTCACCAGTTTATTGGTCTGGATCTGGAAGTCCCTCAGGATCTTTGCTCGATTGTTCTCGACCCCCGTTGGAGGTGTTCTCCATCTGGACTCTGGGGTCTCCAGTCCGTATTCGATACAGATGTTCATGAACACTATGCCCACAACCTGTTTACGGCGTGCCTTGCCTGCCAGCATCTGACCCCCTGCCGTGATGTGCTGCACTGTCTCGGGGGCTTCTTTGCCCAGCCTGCACCGGGGGTTCTTTCTGGTGTGGTCGACCCCGGCCTCTATTGATCTTGTGTTTAGGGCCTGTTTTTGTGATGCCATGATCAGTGCCTCCGTGCTGTCTTCCAGCCACTGCTATGTTTTTCCCATGTCGGCTACCACTTCATTTGTTGGTCGTCCATGCCATGCAGGGGCTTGTCCTTCCATGATAGCCCCTTTGGTTCCTCCTACTTGCTGGGCTTCTGTTGCCTGGGGGATTCTCTTAGCAGGTCGTCTGAGCACTTTCTGGCCTTATCTCTGAAAACTCTGAGATGGAAATCTGACTGCTGGAGTTCATGTGGCCAGGCAAAGTACTTAATACTGCTGGCAGTATTAAATAAGGAGGGAACATTAAAACTAAAATGTTCAGACATGGCTTTAGGTATCATTGGAGCAGGAGGCGAACTCAACAGCCTGAAGCACCATTACACAGAGCATGTTTGTGTGGACTGAGCATTTCAAGGCCAACGATCACCAAGAACAAGTTCAGCAACAGATTGATTGTTGTATCATATACAACAGGGGTCCCCAACCACCGGGCCGCAGCCCGGTACCGGTCCGTGAGGCCTTTGTTACCAGGCCGCAAAGAAAGAACAACTAATGTATACAATTTCCGTTGCATCGATTACTATCGTCTAAAAGGTGTTTTATTTTGACAGGATTTTCTCCAACGTAACAATCGCGTCTTGATACGTTGCGAAAAAAAACCTGTCTTTCCCTCAGAGCCAGTCTCTAAAACAGTGGTCCCCCAACCACCGGGCCGCAGGGACTTTTTTAAATGCTCCTCTTAGACAGGGTGTTTGACTGTACTTGTACCGTAATACATACTACTGTTTGACTGTACTTGTACCGTAATACATACTACTGTTTGACTGTACTTGTACTGTAATACATGCTACTGTGTGACTGTACTTGTACTGCTCTAACATTCTATCTAATAAATATATTCATCATCAGGAGTCTGACTTAAAACACAGTTAGACTCCAGCTACACCAGGAAAATCTCCTATAACAAAACAAGCCTCTCCACTGATCACTCAGTGATCACTGGAAACACACAGCAGGTTGAAATATATCAGTAAAGTACTGAAAAACATAACTGTAGGGGGATTCTTGATTTGTTTTTTACAATTCCACTTCCTGTACTGGAACAAGCAACACAAACAATAAGAACCGCTCATTTCAAACACAGGATTCGCTACCACTGTAGTTTTCATGAATCAATCTGAACTCTCTCTGGCCTCAGCCCCTTTTTGCTTTTAGTAAATCCTGCCATGTGAGGTGTCGGAGGGTAAATTGGGCAATATGGCTTTCTATCCTTAGTTAGCTAGAAGGGGGCTGAGAGGGGGATTTAAACTGGATGCGTTCACTTTGGGAGAAGAGAGAAACATCAGAGATGGATACTTTTATGCTCTTTTCAGCCCTCTCTAGAATATTTTAAATGTCATCTGGGCTGGGCAGGGTGTCTGCAAGCTGCACACACACACACACACACACACACACACACACACATTAAAAAGGCAAAAATCCCACAGAAAACCGAACCCAGGGGAGATATTTTGGCCTGTGCTTCCTTTTCCCTATTTTCCAGCCAAGATTTTGGGAAGATGGTTTCCTCCCACTTCCCATGCTTCCAGATTCAGCAACAAGAGATACACACTTGGTTCTAAATATTGCTGTCAAGACAAATCCAGCTGCAATCCCTGTGGATACCTTAACTTCTCGAGATTGTAACGCATCAGGAAGAACTCCTGTGAAATAATTCCATACTGGAAAAGCCAGCTGTTTTGTGTACACGTTCTCCAAATTATGATTGGAACAGTTGTACTTTTAGATTGTCTGGGTGAAACATACTGCGAAACACACAAATTAAATCACTGCAGGATTTCAGAATGATGTAGAACTTTTGAATTTCTTCACTTACTTGATTCTCACAAATGATTTGCCATTTTTGTCTTTTGTGGCGGTGAAATGCGAGCCGTTAGTGAATTCAAAAAAGAAACTGTGCCAGAGGTTTTTTTGCTTTTTTTAAGTTTGCTTTATTGATTTTATGTTGCTTATTTTATTTCAATGTTTAATCAATGTAACAGTTAAGAGTTTTTGGAAGCCTGTATGAGAACTGGGATACCTCAGGGCTGTGGACTAAGATGTTTTGAGAAAAGGACCACGTATGAATCTGCCCTATTTAATTTATGTCCAGCTGTTTGGTTTCTTTTGACTTCTGTTGAAAGACATAAACAGCTAAGAGGGATAAGCCATTGGAGCCATTTTACACACACAACATGCTCCATACACAACTTGGAAAATGTCAATGTTCATCGTACATCCTACGAAGAGAAGAGGGCCTAGGTCAGGTGAGGGGCGTGGATGAGTCTGCGTGGGCTCTTCTACAGCAGGTGATGAACAGGAGGACGTGGGTCAGGTGAGTGTCCATCATTGTGCGACCGTTTAAAGGTGATATTTAACCTTTCAACGTGTCTGCACTCTGGATTAATGGGTGAGACTCGAGTGGGCTAGAAGGTGATCCAACCAGAGCTTTGTCATTCCCATTCATTCTACTTCAGTGTCACAGCGGATAATAACTTCATTTTTCAATCGTTTACAGACAAACAACTACCTATTATGAAAGTTGTTGAATAATTTCCCTTACATTTATTCGTTAGTTCAATATAGATTAATACTGTATTCAATAATCTACTCAGATGTGATTCAGATGTACTGCACTTCGATCCGCAGGTTCCATCCTGCACCTCCTCTTCTGCTCCCAAAGAACCTTCTGTGCTTCCTGGTCCACTGTGAGCTTACATAACGTGGCATCCTGGCCAACACCCCCCCCCCCCCCCCCACACACACACACACACGAGTGTGCATACAACTGTGAGAGGGACAGGCGCTCCAGTTCACTGATCTCCATCACAGCAGGCAGAGCAACAACACTCTTAGAATGCACACCTAATGTGGCATGAGTGTAGGCTGCAAAATACTACTATACTACTACTACTGGACTTTTGGCTTGTCCCCTGAGGGGTCTCCATGGCAACCCAACCTACTCCACTTCAGCCTGTCCTTTGCATCGTCCTCCCAACACCAGCCACTCTCATGTCCTCCCTCACTACGTCCATGTCTCTTCTCCTGGGTCATCCTCTAGTCCTGTCCTTTGCATCGTCCTCCCCAACACCAGCCACTCTCATGTCCTCCCTCACTACATCCATGTGTCTTCTCCTGGGTCGTCCTCTAGTCCTGTCCTTTGCATCGTCCTCCCCAACACCAGCCACTCTCATGTCCTCCCTCACTACGTCCATGTCTCTTCTCCTGGGTCGTCCTCTAGCCCTGTCCTTTGCATCGTCCTCCCCAACACCAGCCACTCTCATGTCCTCCCTCACTACGTCCATGTCTCTTCTCCTGGGTCGTCCTCTAGCCCTGTCCTTTGCATCGTCCTCTCCAACACCAGCCACTCTCATGTCCTCCCTCACTACGTCCATGTCTCTTCTCCTGGGTCGTCCTCTAGTCCTGTTCTTTGCATCGTCCTCCCCAACACCAGCCACTCTCATGTCCTCCCTCACTACGTCCATGTCTCTTCTCCTGGGTCGTCCTCTAGTCCTGTCCTTTGCATCGTCCTCCCCAACACCAGCCACTCTCATGTCCTCCCTCATTACGTCCACTAATCCTGTCCAACCTGGTCACTCCCAAGGAGAACCTCAGCATCTTCATCTCCTCCACTTCTAGCTCCGCCTCCTGTCTTTTCCTCAGAGCCAGTCTCTAAAACAGTGGTCCCCCAACCACCGGGCCGCAAGGGCTTGGTTTAAATGCTCCTCTTAGACAGGGTGTTTGACTGTACTTGTACCGTAATACATACTACTGTTTGACTGTACTTGTACTGTAATAAATTCTATTGTTTGTACTTGTACTGCTCTAACATTCTATCTAATAAATATATTCATCATCAGGAGTCTGACTTAAAACACAGTTTATCTACAGCTGCCTGGCTTCATTAACGAGCAACGAAGAGTTCAAAACTGCTTCGGCACAAAGAGAACAAGAACCTGGATTAAAAGACAAGAACCTGGATTAAAAAACAAGAACCTGGATTAAAAGACAAGAACCTGGATTAAAAAACAAGAAACTGGATTAAAAGACAAGAACCTGGATTAAAAGACAAGAACTTGGATTAAAAAACAAGAAACTGGATTAAAATACAAGAACCTGGATTAAAAGACAAGAACCTGGATTAAAAAACAAGAAACTGGATTAAAAAACAAGAACCTGGATTAAAATACAAGAACCTGGATTAAAAGACAAGAACCTGGATTAGAAAACAAGAACCTGGATTAAAAAACAAGAAACTGGATTAAAAGACAAGAATTTAAGAATTTATGAAATTCGGTGAACATGAAGGACAGAAGCAATTATTGAGAGCAAAACTAATGGTGAGTAGATACTGGTGTAATACTTGTTTAATAGTTATTGAAAGTGAATAATATGAAGTTTATAGGTAAGATTATATTCCTCTTAATTTAATTACCCCCCCCCCCCCCGGAAACAATTACCCCCCTCCGCAAAGCAATTGGCCGGCATGAAACCGGTCCGTGGCAGGAAAAAGGTTGGGGGCCGCTGCTCTAAGGCTAAGCCATACATCATGGCTGGCCTCACCACTGTCACCCGCACACACGCACACACACACACACACACACACACACACACACACGCACACACACACACCTTACAAATTCCATGATTCAGCATTTCAATATGTGGCTTGATTTTAAAAATACACACAAATCAGTCTTTCTCTATTGTGTAACGATAGACAGAAGGGCACTGACGCTTTTGTGTCAGGGTGGAGCAACAACTTCAGAGTACCGTAATTCCCGGTGTACAAGCCGCTACTTTTTTCCAATATTTTGAACCTTGCGGTTTATGCAACGACGCGGCAAATTTACGTATATTTTCCCACTTTCTTTACGAGCCGTGTTTCGTTAAAGCCTATTTATTTTCGTTACAAAATTAACGCCCGCCCGCCCGGAGGGAAAGCCCCGCTTGCGGTAGCTGGGGAGATCCGCCGGACCGCCGTACCCGGTCCCCGCCGCCTATCCGCCATCCGCTACGCGGCGTCGGACGCGCCGCGTAGCGGGGAAGGAACCCACCCCCTCGACCTCCCGGGCGTCCCCACCCCTGCCGCACCACGCTCCCGCGGACGGAGGATGAGGGGCACGGGGGCAAGGGGGACGGGGACACCCCGCCAGGCGCGCGCGCGCGCCGCGCAGCCTCCGACGGGCGGGGAGGGGAGGGCGACGGGGCGACTGCTCCCCCAGCCGCGGCTCGAGCCCAGCCCCGCTTCGCACCCCAGCCCGACCGACCCAGCCCTTAGAGCCAATCCTTATCCCGAAGTTACGGATCTGATTTGCTGACTTCCCTTGATCTAACATGCCAGACGCTGTTCACCTTGGAGACCTGCTGCGGATATCGTTACGAGCCGTGTTCCGTTAAATATCATTTGTCTCAATGCACTTGCGGCTTACGAATATGTGCGGCTTATTTTAGTACAAAATATATATTTTTTTTAATTCAGTGGGTGCGGCTTTTTCACAGGTGCGCATAATAGTTCAGCAATTACGGTACACATGTCCACCGGATCCTAGAACACTTCATTCCATTTTAAACATGCTTCAGCTGCAGCTTGCCGGTTTCCTTCACAAACATGTACTTCTAAGTTGTCATGTGTTCTTTAGCATGTCGCTAAGATACACGCTAAATTTGCCCGCATTTACCATAAAAGAAAACAGAACTTTAGGAGTTGCTTGGGAAACCTGAATCACTGTAAAAACTAAAAGTGTTCTGTGGTCTGAGCACAAGCATTGTAAATTACTGCCACTGTGGAATTCCTGGCACGAACTCTGCCAGCACTCCAAGGCTGAGAGGGTGGAGAAAGCTGGCAGAAGCCTGGACTGGACTGGACTGGACTGGACTGGATGGATACATCCACATTCATTCCTTAGATACTTTTTGTATGTCTGTATTACAGCAGAGAGAAGGGGGCGCTTGTTTTGATGACAGTAGAAGCACGAGCTAACACCCAGTGACACATTAGCGTTTATACACAGACAGCACAGACCTCCCCCAAGCAGCTCGTTGCCCTCCTAGCTGGATCTACAGCGTCCACACGGTGATCTGGATCAGCACCAGAAGGTTCTACATTGTTCTTGGTGTCTTTATAGAGTAGACCAACCATGAAAAGTCAACGTGAATCAGAGCTGATTTTTAATCCGTAAATGAGGTTGTTAAAGGTTTAGAGTTTTTCCTGGCCTCATTGTGGATCAGAGCCGGAACACATTTTGCATGATGGTGCATATCGGACCCCTTTATGACCGTGACAAGATAGGATTTTTTTTTAAAGCCTCCATTATAAGTAAAGGGGAAAATCCGAATTGCTACAGCATCCATAATCCGGATGATATTCAGTGGTAAGATAGAGACCACACCCCCCCCACCCACCCCCCCCCCCCCTGCATGTGTCAAATTCCATAAACACCGGTCAGCAATCAACCAAGATATCGATAAACAAATTCTGAAGCTCCATTTACTGCAATGTTACAAAAATGAATCAACATTTCCTAAAAATGTAATCGAGAACGTTTTGAGTTGTGACTGACAGACAGACAGGCGTACATACCAGATCTCCACCTGATGATGTCACTGAACTCCTCATTAGCTCCTCCCTCTGCGATGTCACCGTGTGATGCCATAGCAGCCAATAAAGTTGATAGTTGATTGGTCGAGACTGTATGACACAGAACCGGGTCCCAGACCACAATGCAACAGTCCTCTGATGACTCCTGTGAGAGTGAAATCATGAATGAAGTCTCAGAACATTTAAGACTGTTTAGTTTCTTTCCGCTTTAGTGCAACGTTAACGTTTGTACGTCACAAAGCGTTCCTGAAGAGTGGGGCGGGGTTAAGGTGGGGCGGGGTCAGGGTGGGGCGGGGTTAGGGTGGGGCGGGGTTAAGGTGGGGCGGGGTCAGGGTGGGGCGGGGCGGGGTTAGGGTGGGGCGGGTTAGGGTGGGGCGGGGTTAAGGTGGGGCGGGGTCAGGGTGGGGCGGGGCGGGGTTAGGGTGGGGCGGGTTAGGGTGGGGCGGGGTTAAGGTGGGGCGGGGTTAGGGTGGGGCGGGGTCAGGGTGGGGCGGGGTTAAGGTGGGGCGGGGTCAGGGTGGGGCGGCTTGCTGAAACACTCGTGAGACTTCATCTCCGTTTCCATGCAGCAGCGACACACAAGAAACCATCTGGTTGTTCACCAGAGCCAGAGGATGATGATCTGTGTGCACCGGGGCTGATTGTGTGTTTGTTTGTGTGTTTGTGTGCGTGTGTGTGTTTGTGTGTGTGTGTGTGTTTGTTTGTTTGTTTGTGTGTGTGTGTGTGTTTGTGTGTGTGTGTGTGTGTGTGTTTGTGTTTGTTTCTTTGTTTCTTTGTTTCTTTGTTTCTTTGTTTCTTTGTGTGTTTGTGTGTGTGTGTGCGTGTTTGTGTGTGTGTTTGTGTGTTTGTTTGTTTGTGTGTGTTTGTGTGTTTGTGTGTTTGTGTGTGTGTGTGTGTTTGTGTGTTTGTTGTGTGTGTGTGTTTGTTTGTGTGTTTGTTTGTGTGTTTGTTTGTGTGTTTGTTTGTGTGTTTGTTTGTGTGTGTGTTTGTGTGTTTGTTTTTGTGTTTGTGTGTTTGTTTGTGTTTGTTTGTGTGTTTGTGTGTTTGTTTGTGTGTTTGTGTGTTTGTTTGTGTGTTTGTGTGTCCAGTGCTCTTTAGAATCACATTTAACATTTTCACTTTCACAAATGAAAAGATTTCAAATCTGACTTTTTCCATTTCGTTTTCAGATTACGGTTAATCTGGGCTTTGTTAAAAGTGAAGTGTTTTCTCAATGGCTTTAGATAGCGTTTATTACGAGCACCAGATTATAAGCCACACCCACTAAATCTAAACGAAAAGAATGTTGGTACATACACGTCTTCTGATCTAACCTCCTTTCCTGTCTACACTTCTGCACTTCCTGGTTCCACCAGCAGGTCTCCTTATCTCCTTTCCTTCCAGAAGACACACCCAGTCCTCTCCTACCTGTGGAGCGTAAGAACTTCTCCTCCTCCTCTAACTGACCTCCTACCTGTGGAGCGTAAGAACTTCTCCTTCTCCTCTAACTCACCTCCTACCTGTGGAGCGTAAGAACTTCTCCTTCTCCTCTAACTCACCTCCTACCTGTGGAGCGTAAGAACTTCTCCTTCTCCTCTAACTCACCTCCTACCTGTGGAGCGTAAGAACTTCTCCTTCTCCTCTAACTCACCTCCTACCTGTGGAGCGTAAGAACTTCTCCTTCTCCTCTAACTCACCTCCTACCTGTGGAGCGTAAGAACTTCTCCTTCTCCTCTAACTCACCTCCTACCTGTGGAGCGTAAGAACTTCTCCTTCTCCTCTAACTCACCTCCTACCTGTGGAGCGTAAGAACTTCTCCTTCTCCTCTAACTCACCTCCTACCTGTGGAGCGTAAGAACTTCTCCTTCTCCTCTAACTCACCTCCTACCTGTGGAGCGTAAGAACTTCTCCTTCTCCTCTAACTCACCTCCTACCTGTGGAGCGTAAGAACTTCTCCTTCTCCTCTAACTCACCTCCTACCTGTGGAGCGTAAGAACTTCTCCTTCTCCTCTAACTCACCTCCTACCTGTGGAGCGTAAGAACTTCTCCTTCTCCTCTAACTCACCTCCTACCTGTGGAGCGTAAGAACTTCTCCTTCTCCTCTAACTCACCTCCTACCTGTGGAGCGTAAGAACTTCTCCTTCTCCTCTAACTCACCTCCTACCTGTGGAGCGTAAGAACTTCTCCTTCTCCTCTAACTCACCTCCTACCTGTGGAGCGTAAGAACTTCTCCTTCTCCTCTAACTCACCTCCTACCTGTGGAGCGTAAGAACTTCTCCTTCTCCTCTAACTCACCTCCTACCTGTGGAGCGTAAGAACTTCTCCTTCTCCTCTAACTCACCTCCTACCTGTGGAGCGTAAGAACTTCTCCTTCTCCTCTAACTCACCTCCTACCTGTGGAGCGTAAGAACTTCTCCTTCTCCTCTAACTCACCTCCTACCTGTGGAGCGTAAGAACTTCTCCTTCTCCTCTAACTCACCTCCTACCTGTGGAGCGTAAGAACTTCTCCTCCTCCTCTAACTCACCTCCTACCTGTGGAGCGTAAGAACTTCTCCTCCTCCTCTAACTCAGCTCGACCGATCCGGTATAACTTTCTTATTTACGTTGATCTTCATGTTCACTTTGGGACGTTTTTACTCCGGATGTCATTCCTGATTCAACTCTCTGCATTTATCCGGCTTGGGACCGGCACAAGGAGAAGCTGGAACCGCTACGTTAGCTCCTGCTAACTGCACTACCCTACTCCCCATGCGGCAGCATTGTGTGCTTTACTGGTTGTCTCTTGTCTTGCTGCAGCTTTATAACAACCTGCATTTAGAGTTCATGTTTGTTTGGTGTAACTTTAAACGCTCTCTCTCTCTCTCTCGCTCTCTCTCTCTCTCTCTCTCTCTCTCTCTCTCTCTCTCTCTCTCTCTCTCTCTCTCTCTCTCTCTCTCTCGCTCTCTCTCTCTCTCTCTCTCTCTCTCTCTCTCTCTCTCTCTCTCTCTCTCTCTCTCTCTCTCTCTCTCTCTCTCTCTCTCTCTCTCTCTCTCGCTCTCTCTCTCTCTCTCTAACACGAGGTGTTACTAAATGTTCGGGTTTAACTCTGAGGACTGTCTGCGGTGTTTGGGTCCTGTTCATCTCCGGATTAAAACGAAAACCACGTGAGAAGTTGTGCCTTTACTTTAGTGAAGGTCCGGGGACTTTCATGGACTCACCTCTGCTGTCCCCGGGAGCCTGGAGCCGTGCCCGGTGCCCGGTGCCCGGTGCCCGGTGCCCCCCTCAAAACAAGCCGATAAACCAAAGTAGAATCGTTTGAAACGTCAAAAACTTTAAAAGAGTCATTAATTAAGGACTTTCTTACGAGGTCCGGCGCGCTGACTAGCTCACTAACCAGCTGACTAACCTGCTCACTAACCAGCTCACTAACCAGCTCACTAACCTGCTCACTAACCAGCTCACTAACCAGCTGACTAACCAGCTCACTAACCAGCTCACTAACCTGCTCACTAACCAGCTCACTAACACTTCCCGCCTGGACCAACCCGCAGCTCCGCAGTCCGAACACGGAGGAACGTTTACTCCATTTCCCGGCTGCCGCCGCACGACTCCCGACTAAAGTCTCCCAACTTCGCTCCTGCTGCTGCTCCGACTCTTCCCCGGCTGCCCGTAGCAACGTCAAACTCACAGACATCCCATAATATCGACTGGCTGTCGCGGGATTTCGACACAGGCATGAGTGGAAAAATACGTCCGCCATCTTGGAAGTTGTAGTCTGCGCTGAATAACAATGTTATTACAAAGACTTCAGAGACTTATTGGACTGTAAACGTGTTATTACATAAAATGCACACATTTACTTGTATTTAGTTTTAAACATATTGTATGGCTCTCAGCCCAAAAGGTTCCGACCCCTGTGATCTGTTTTCTCATGTTTAATAATGTGAAAGGGCGGTTTAGCGCCCTCTTGTGGTCGTTGTCCTGAAGGACCCAAACAGAACCGAGAGGCGCTCCGGAGCTAAAGACGCTTGTTTTGGGCTTGTTTATTTGTCTCGCGAGATTCTTTCTGTGAAGCAACAGCGCCGCCTATTGTTATTTTATTATTTTATTATCACATGATCTGATTCGGACGTATTTTGGTCTGGCTTCTCTTGCTATGAATACCGTTCAGACCAGTGTTTGCCCTTTGAACCAAACCCTTTATACTTGAGATATGAATGAGATCCCTATGCTAAATGTATAATGGAAACAAATGGAGTATACATAGTGAATAATAGTATACATAGTGAATAATAGTGTACATAGTGAATAATAGTGTACATACTGAATAATAGTATACATACTGAATAATAGTATACATAATGAATAATAGTGTACATAGTGAATAATAGTATACATACTGAATAATAGTATACATACTGAATTGTATAATGGCAGTAAACAAGATGAAATGAATACAAAATACAAAGGCATGAAGTTCATGTTCTGATATCAGAAGATTTCTGAGGTGAACAAAGGAAATACAAATACTGCATGATTAATTTAGCAGCACCAAGTGACGAGCTTCAAAGGAATAGTTTTCTCCGACATTGTGAGCATTAAAACAGTTTACCAGGAGTGGGGTTCGAACCCACGCGGACAAACGTCCATTGGATCTTAAGTCCAACGCCTTAACCACTCGGCCATCCTGGTGCGCACAAGGGTGAGCGTCCTTTTAACAAATCTTAAATATACTATATATGATCTATCGTTCGAGCGGGCGCTGCTTCGTAATCAATACAACTGACGGTTACGCCGTTCCAGCAGCTAACCGGCATAACCGGTTTAGCATCCCGCGTTCCGCGAGCCGTGAGCCGCAACGAACCTGAAAGCACCGCGTCGAGTTAGTGACGACAAACTGTACAAAAGTACACAAAGACAAGTGTCGATCATTCAGTTTAATGATTCCAGAATGTTTATGACGTCACTGGCGAGCCTCCGTGGGCCCCCTGCCTGTTGACGGGGGGGGGGGGATGGTTTGCTCCTCCCATCCCGTTCGGGTCGGATGGTTCACCTTCAGCGTTCTCAGGTCCCTGGTTTGCTCCTCCCATCCCGTTCGGGTCGGATGGTTCACCTTTAGCGTTCTCAGGTCCCTGGTTTGCTCCTCCAATCCTGTTCGGGTCGGATGGTTCACCTTCAGCGTTCTCAGGTCCCTGGTTTGCTCCTCCCATCCCGTTCGGGTCGGATGGTTCACCTTTAGCGCTCTCAGGTCCCTGGTTTGCTCCTCCCATCCCGTTCGGGTCGGATGGTTCACCTTTAGCGTTCTCAGGCTCCTGGTTTGCTCCTCCCATCCTGTGAGGGTCGGATGGTTCACCTTTAGCGTTCTCAGGTTCCTGGTTTGCTCCTCCCATCCCGTTCGGGTCGGATGGTTCACCTTTAGCGCTCTCAGGTCCCTGGTTTGCTCCTCCCATCCTGTGAGGGTCGGATGGTTCACCTTTAGCGCTCTCAGGTCCCTGGTTTGCTCCTCCCATCCCGTTCGGGTCGGATGGTTCACCTTTAGCGCTCTCAGGTCCCTGGTTTGCTCCTCCCATCCCGTTCGGGTCGGATGGTTCACCTTTAGCGTTCTCAGGCTCCTGGTTTGCTCCTCCCATCCTGTGAGGGTCGGATGGTTCACCTTTAGCGTTCTCAGGTTCCTGGTTTGCTCCTCCCATCCCGTTCGGGTCGGATGGTTCACCTTTAGCGTTCTCAGGTTCCCGGTTTGCTCCTCCCATCCCGTTCGGGTCGGATGGTTCACCTTTAGCGTTCTCAGGTCCCTGGTTTGCTCCTCCCATCCCGTTCGGGTCGGATGGTTCACCTTTAGCGTTCTCAGGCTCCCGGTTTGCTCCTCCCATCCCATTCGGGTCGGATGGTTCACCTTTAGCGCTCTCAGGTCCCTGGTTTGCTCCTCCCATCCCGTTCGGGTCGGATGGTTCACCTTTAGCGTTCTCAGGTTCCTGGTTCGGTTCTAAGCCCAACCCCGTTGAACAGTCGTCGCTCCAGTTCTTCCACGTTTCAGGAGAACAGGAAGCGGATTTATCTTTACTTTTTATTGTTGAATTGATTTAACGGAGGCCTTTCAGCCTGTCCCCTCCCCCCATTGGACTAGAAGGACACAGAAACACTGATTGATTGATTGATCTCACATTGATCTCACTCGTTTGCCCTGAGACAGGAGCAGCACTGCAGGAACGGATTCCTCTTCTTGTACCGTAACGCCTTCTTGATGTGGACATTGACCGTTTCCACGTATTGATCGGCGGCGTTCACGTTAGCCTCGATGCTATTGATGAAGGAGCCCTGATCCTCCACCATGACGGCCAGCTGGAGGAAGAGCTGCTGCACCTCCTTCATCCTGGCCTCCAGCTCCACCAGCTCCCGGTGCCTGCCTTTGATCTCACACATGGCCCAGCGGGACGAGCGTGCGCCTCGGGTCTGCAGGCTCTGGGACAGCTCCGCCCACCCGCCGCCCCCTGCGTGCACCAGCGCGTCCAGCTGCTCGTCCGTGATCTCCGTCCCGACGATGGAGGCTTGCCTCTGGATCCTCTCCCGACACGTGCTCCTCTGCAACTCCTCCGCCTCGTTGTAGTCGGCCATGGCGGCGTGGAGCGCCCGGGTCAGCGTGGCGTGCTGCAGGCGGGCGATGCGGCCGGCAGCGGAGGCGGGACCCTCCCTCTCCTCCACGCCCAGGGCATGAAGACGGGCGTACAAGGCCTCCCCTCGGTGCCGAACCCCCTTAGCGATGGACTCAGAATCCTTCTTGAGGAGGGTGAGGCGCCGCGTGGAGGTGCCGAAGCGTCGGTTGTGGGCGCTCAGACGCTCCACCTCCAGGCGGAGCGCGGAGATCTCCCTTCGGACGGCGTGAGCCTCTCTCAAAACACCATCAATTGCTGTCGAGTTCTCAAACACCACCGCCTGCTGAGACGGGGCGAGGTCGCCATCGACCTCCGGTCCAGATCCCTGTGACTGGGGGGGGTCCTCCTCCTCCTCCCCCTCCTCCTCCTCCTCCTCCTCCTCCTCCATTGCCTTCAGCCTCTCCAGCATGTCCCGCATTCTGCCTGAGGAATCAGAGGAAACGCGTTGGTTAATAATAATAATAATCTCTTTCTAGTATACAGTAATCAATATAATCAATATTCAGTCATAGACACACTAGGCTCCTCCCCCTTTATCTGATTATTCATGTTATAAATATATGTCAGTAATCTCTCTCTCCCTCTGTTTGTCCCTCTCTCTCTTTCAGGTTCTTCTGTCTGTGGCGCTGCAGAACCTGGACCTGTGTCCCTCAACGCTGATGTCCATCGCTAGCATTAGCATTTATGGCTTTATACATTTAGTTTTTGTCTGCTCCTGCTCTGTCTCGCCCCCCCCCCCCCCCGCCAGTCAGACAGATGGCCGTCCACCATGATTCTAGGTTCTGTCCAAGGTTTCTGCCCGTTAAAGGGAAAGTTGGGTTCTGTGTTTCCCTGCTAATCCTGTAAAGCCTTCAGATGACTTCCTGTTCTGATCTGGTTTATATAAATAAAACTGAACTGAATTACGCGTGCTTGTGTTGTTTGTGTTTGGGTTGTTTGTTTGTGTTGTTTTGTGTTGTGTGTTTGTTGTTTGTGTTTGTGTTGTTTGTGTTGTTTTGTGTTGTTTGTGTTTGTGTTTGTGTTCACACACTGGCTGCCATGCTGCTGCTACCGGATGCTAACATTCAGCTAATGCCACACAGTTAATTACAGCACCAGTCAGTAGCATCAGAACAATAGCAGGGTGTGTGCGTGTGCGTGTGCGTGTGCGTGTGCGTGTGCGTGTGCGTGTGCGTGTGCGTGTGCGTGTACACATTCGCACCAGGAACCAGGAGGAAATGAAGCATTTCGTTTGACAGAGAGGCTCTAGGCCAGACATGGGCAAACCACGGCCCGTTATGCTTTTCAATACGGCCCGCCGAACTTGTCCAATTACCAAAAAATTCAAAATCATAACTTTCATTTTGTCCCTGCAATACCCGTGTTTCACCAGCAGATGGCGCACTGACAACCGCGGTGGCGTGTAGCGAATTACTCTTTGCATTAGTTTTTTTTCCCCCATTACTCTCTGACCCCGTCTGTAGAAATGAGCGGCTCAAAGAAAAGCAAAGTAGACGGTGAGGGCCGAGTGTTTAATAAAGAGCGCACAACAAGATTTCTTTTCACCGAAATCCGATCTACGGCTGCATGTCTGATATGCCAAGAAGCCGTTGCGGGTTTTAAAGAATATAATATCAGCCGTCACTTTGCCACAAAGCATGCAAACTACGCCAGCAAGCAATCAATGCAAGAACGGGAGTTCTGCCGTCGCTTCTCTGATTTAAAGAAAATTGACGCATCACTTCAGCTGGTGTCCCGTCCCGTCACAAGACCCTGAAACCGACCCGCAGGATCTGCAGCTGGAACTGATCGAACTTCAGTCCGACTCCGCCTCAAAGGATAAGTTCAAGTCTCTTAGCCTGAATGACTTTCATGCCTCACTTAACGAAGCAACGTTTCCAAACCTCCGGAGGACGGCACAGAATATGCTGTTGTTTGGCTCGACCTACGTGTGTGAGCAGACGTCCAGCGTCATGATCAATAAATCCCGTTCTTTTAATGAAGTGCGCATTTATGCACAGCAGTGGAACAACAATGAGTGCAGCAGAAATGATTGAGATTTAGTATTTCGTGTTTTGATATGTTTTGAATGTTGAAAGTGATCATCTTTTTTCAATAAATGTTGATTTATTTACGTGTTCAAGTGAAATTTATTAAAAACAGATGCAATCACCAGGTTTGACAGATCACAGTGTCATTGCTATTTTAATCTATTTACATTTCTCCTCACACCGTTGTGCCAAAATATGTGTAAATGCTGCATCTTGCATATTCATTGAGACAAACGTACTACCTGGATAAAGGCTATTTTGCACATTTGAAAGACGCAGTTCTTCGTACACACTGTTAGTAAATCGGGTTGTACATTTATCTGTGTGTGTTTACTGTGCTATGAGGTTTGCACACGACACACAGCGCTTTAGTATATCTAAACACTCATCCAAATGCTCCTGGCCCGGCCCCTCTGTCAAAATTTCAAACCCAATGTGGCCCGCACGTCAAAAAGTTTGCCCACCCCTGCTCTAGGCTGAGTGTTTGTCCCCCCCCATTAAAGGACACTCATCTCTGCAGTCTGAGGATGGACACAGAAAAGACATTTCCTCATCCTCATCCTCATCCTCATTTCAGTGAGAAAACAAGCATCCATTTATTAAAGCGGTCATGATGCATGATAGCAAGTAAATCCGAACAGTTAAATCGGTCACAGAACCCCCCAGAGGGGCAGCGCAGCATTAATTACCCCCATCAGTTACCCACTTGCCTCCAGGAACGGCTGCGACAGGAAATGATCAATCACCAGCAATTACCTCAGGAATGTCTCACCTGTTGGGTCGCTGCACGAGCAGGAGTCCGGCCAAGCGCCAGGATAAAGTGTCTCTCGCATCGTGTGCCCCCCCCCCCCCGGGGGCGGGCGTGGACCGTCCCACTGCGCAACGGGCTCCTTCCTCCAAGGGACAAATGTTTGCTCCACGTTCGTGTCTTTGGACCAATCAGGAGACAGAACCATGAAGAAAACAAAAACACCTTCCTGACACAGGTGTGTGTGTGTGTGTGCGCGCGCGCGTGTCTTCTGGGTGGAGGCGGGAGGAACGCAACGCTGAAACAGCACGCTGTGGCGATCTGATTGGTCTGACGTGTCCAGCTGCTCGAGAGGAGCGTGCACGCGCATTTGTCTCTTACCTGCACGTGAACCCGCTCAGATGAGCTTCAGTCTTTGATTTGATGTAAAGCTCAAAGAAGAAAACATCTGGAGTTTAATATACGTTTAATACATCCACAGAAAGGCTGCATACCTGCAGCCCCCCCACAGAAAGGCTGCCCCCCCCCCCCCCCACAGAGGTAAATGCTCCTAAAACAGAATGTAATCATGTGCAAAGTAGACTAGAAATAGTTCCAATAAAAACAGTGCAGAGCACATTTACGATCTGATCAATAACTTCACTGATCAATAACTTCACTGATCAATAACTTCACTGATCAATAACTTCACTGATTCGTTTGCGTCCCTCAGCTGGAAGTTTAAGACGTTTAACCGGATTGGCTGAGCTGCTCAACGGGAACCAATCACGCTTCAGGGATTAAAACTTTCATTCAAACGTTGTCAGTCATCACGGTGGTCTTCGCCCCCCCCCCCCCCCCCACAGTGGTCTGCGGCCGCCCCCCCCCCACGGTGGTCTTCGGCCGCCCCCCAAGGGAACAAGAGAAAGAGGGACGCCGTCTCAAACCCCACGTTAAGCCACTAGCCCCTCCCACAACGAGGGCGTGACCCTGGGCGTGTCCTTCCCCGTCCTGCTACTTGACGCAGGGGAAGCAGCCGCAGAACATCTGCTTGAAGGGGTTCTTGTTGTCGTGCCGTTTGGCCCGGCCCAGCTTCACCAGCGACTCCTGCAGGTGCTCGTCGGTCTTCTGGACGTTGGTCTGGACGGAGGTCAGCATGGCGCCCTGCTCCTCCACCAGCACGGCGATGCACAGGAAGATCTCGTGGATGCTCTGGATCCGGGACTGCAGGTCCAGCAGCTCCTGGTGGCGCTTCTCGATCTGGAACAGGGCGGAGCGCACCGTCTTGCTCTCGGCCACCACGTTGTCGCTGAAGATGCTGCACTGGCCCGCCTCCATCATCTCCTCCAGCTCCTCCCCCGTCACGTCGCGCCCCACGATCTCCATCTGCCTCTGGATCTGGGCCTTGCAGTTCTCCCGGTGGCTCATCTCGGCCTGGTTGTAGTCGGACATGACGTCCCGGAGGCCGTTGCTCAGGCCGGCGTACTGCGTCCTCGCGATGCGCGTGATGGCGGAGTTCGAGCCGTGCTCCTCCTCCAGATTCTGGATTGTGGCGTCGAATTCCTTGAGGCGCGTCAGCACCCCCTCGGCCCGGGCCTTTATGTCGCCGCCGATGGCGTTGGAGTCCCTTTTGATCGTGCTCATGGTGGTGACGCCCTGCAGCATGCGAGAGTTCTGCTCCCGGAGCCGCCTCACCTCCAGGCGGATGAGCTGCACCTCCCTGCGGATGTCCTGCGCCTGGGAGAAGACCTCCTCCAGATCAGGGCTGCTGCCGAACACCACGGCTTCGTGGGGCAGCTCCTCTTCCAGGTCCACGTTGCTGAAGGAGTCGGAGCCGGCGGACTCCGCGTCCTCCGCGGGCTCCGCGTGGCTGCTGGAGAGTTCCTGCAGGTTGCTCAGTCTGTCCCTCATCGTCCGGCTGCAGAAGAAGCCACATTGAGATGCGATTAGTGATTATCGCTCCGATCTGAAGCCAGCCTGTTCGATTCTCGGCGGTCTAGAAGAACGAGATGTCTGTAAACACGCCCAGAGTTTCGGAGCCGGTTCCTCCTTCCTTCCAGCACCTGCCCAACAGGTTCTCCTGAGGGAGCATAGCTGAAGGTGTCGTGCTCACCGAACTAGTTCTTTCCTCAAACGTGAGACATCATTATCCTCCCAATCAGTTGGACTTTTGCTCTCACCTCAGATTTCGAAGCGTCTTGAAACTCAAAATGAAGCATTTAAAATGTGCTATAAGGACTCTGAGGAGGGGCCTGAGGGGGGGCCTGAGGGGGGGCCTCCTGGGCCTGCTGCTCCAACAGGAACTCTCAGCTATGGATATGAAACAGGAAAGGGCTGCTCCCTTTCATCAGGTTGAGAGAAGAGATTAAAATACACACTCGATACTTACCTGTACTGGTATTTACCTGTATACTGCAGGTACCTACGATTCGGTTAGAATAAATTGTGTACATTTGTTTCAAAGATTGTTTTGAGACGCTCGCTGGGAGGGGACTACCTTAGACAGGAACTCTTACCTGGTTGGACTGGATATCCAGGTACGCTAAATGTACCCTGAACCGTCGGACGGCCGCAGCACCATCGCGTTGTTTGGAGGTTGCCTGCTGCGGGAACAAAGGGCAGCTTCCTCTACAGCCCGGCGCCGTTGTCTGTCCTGTAGCTTTGTCAGGAAGACGCACGCCACGGGACTCGCCGGCGCGTCTCGAGGAATGAAACCCGGTCGGTTTGGCCTGCGCGGTGACGCAGCATGCGTGGAGCGTGGATTGGTTAGGAGGACAGAGTGTGGGCAGATGGATGTACAAATCAGGTCTCTCTCGCTCTCTCTCTCTCTCTCTCTCTCTCTCTCTCCTTGTACTGCCTTACTTATATTGTATATTGTTTTCTTTTACACTTTTAATTGCATTCATTAATTTGTTCATTTCTAAATACACTTAAATGTTTTTGTGTCTATTTTCAGCTACACTTATTTTAACCCCCTTTATATTTCTGTATTTTTTTGTAATTTTGTAATTTTCATTAATTTGTCATTTAATTTATTTCTGGGTTTTTAACTTCCGTTGTTTCGCCTGTGTATTTATCCTGCTGTATTCCCGATCCATTTTGTCCTTTATGCTGTATTTCCACACGCCTGTTGTTGGGCTTTGTTTAAATGTATGTCTTTGAAGTTCAACAGTTTATCAATCACTAAGGTACATGTTATTGTGTCGCCAGCCCATCATACACTACGACCAATTTGGAATAATCAATCAAAAAGCTCAACGGTTTCTGCTAGAGCATAAAGCCACATCACATTTTTAGATTCAGAATAATGAGATTTGGGTTTTTCCCAAATAAAAAAAAAAGACTTGTGGCTTTGAAGTCAGAGTAACGTTGCATTAAGCGACGATGGAATTTAAGATTACGCATATATTATCTGACCTTCTCTCCTTGTATCTTCCTGCATGCAATGAGGCGCATGATTTATGAAGACTAATAAAGGAGGAACATATCGAACGTAAATAACATAGACCCCGTTGTCTTCAAAGGACATTAGAAGCATTTTTGGGAGGCGTTTTGAAGAAGAAATCGGCCAAACCTACCAAAAGGGAAGAGACATTCTTTAAAGGCCCCATATTCTGCCCTAAATCTAGAAGTTAACGTCCCTCATTTCTGTCTCTAACAGATGCTGCAGGACAGCGTCCCTCATTTCTGTCTCAAACAGATGCTGCAGGACAGCGTCCCTCATTTCTGTCTCAAACAGATGCTGCAGGACAGCGTCCCTCATTTCTGTCTCAGACAGATGCTGCAGGACAGCGTCCCTCATTTCTGTCTCTAACAGATGCTGCAGGACAGCGTCCCTCATTTCTGTCTCAAACAGATGCTGCAGGACAGCGTCCCTCATTTCTGTCTCTAACAGATGCTGCAGGACAGCGTCCCTCATTTCTGTCTCAAACAGATGCTGCAGGACAGCGTCCCTCATTTCTGTCTCAAACGGATGCTGCAGGACAGCGTCCCTCATTTCTGTCTCAAACAGATGCTGCAGGACAGCGTCCCTCTTTTCTGTCTCAAACAGATGCTGCAGGACAGCGTCCCTCATTTCTGTCTCAAACAGATGCTGCAGGACAGCGTCCCTCGTTTCTGTATCAAACAGATGCTGCAGGACAGCGTCCCTCGTTTCTGTATCAAACAGATGCTGCAGGACAGCGTCCCTCATTTCTGTATCAAACAGATGCTGCAGGACAGCGTCCCTCGTTTCTGTCTCAAACAGATGCTGCAGGACAGCGTCCCTCATTTCTGTCTCAAACAGATGCTGCAGGACAGCGTCCCTCCTTTCTGTCTCAAACAGATGCTCCAGGACAGCGTCCCTCATTTCTGTCTCAAACAGATGCTGCAGGACAGCGTCCCTCATTTCTGTCTCAAACAGATGCTGCAGGACAGCGTCCCTCATTTCTGTCTCAAACAGATGCTGCAGGACAGCGTCCCTCGTTTCTGTCTCAGACAGATGCTCCAGGACAGCGTCCCTCTTTTCTGTCTCAAACAGATGCTGCAGGACAGCGTCCCTCATTTCTGTCTCAAACAGATGCTGCAGGACAGCGTCCCTCGTTTCTGTATCAAACAGATGCTGCAGGACAGCGTCCCTCTTTTCTGTCTCAAACAGATGCTGCAGGACAGCGTCCCTCATTTCTGTCTCAAACAGATGCTGCAGGACAGCGTCCCTCTTTTCTGTCTCAAACAGATGCTGCAGGACAGCGTCCCTCATTTCTGTCTCAAACAGATGCTGCAGGACAGCGTCCCTCATTTCTGTCTCAAACAGATGCTGCAGGACAGCGTCCCTCTTTTCTGTCTCAAACAGATGCTGCAGGACAGCGTCCCTCGTTTCTGTCTCAAACATAGCGTGCACGCAATGTGCATGCATGTGCACGTCCTCGTAGGGTGGTGATGATGATGATGAATATATTTATTAGATAGAATGTTAGAGTACAAGTACAGTCACACAGTAGCATGTATTACAGTACAAATAACGTCAAACATCCTGTCTAAGAGGAGCATTTCAAAAAAGCCCTTGCGGGCTTGTTTCCGTTGAAAGTCCTTCGTACATAAATCATCCACAAAAAACAATACAAATAACAATACAAATAAAAATAAATCCAATATTAAATTACGCAATTGATGCAACGTAACATTAGAAAGACAAAATAAAATGTTATTACACTGCCAGTGCAAACTAACAATAAATCTAAAATAAATTACACCACTGATGCGAAATGACAATAAATAACTTACATAAATTACAATAAATTACTAAAGCAATTAATACGTGCAACATAGGTGGACAAAAAAAAAAGGAGGGGGGGTTTGACCCGGAGAGAGTCGTGATGACTATCTCCGTTTCTGTCCCCCTGAAAGGTGTATTTTTAGGGCCTTTTTGAAGGAGGCCAAAGAGGTGCATGTTTTGAGGGCGGGAGTCAATCCGTTCCACCCTTGGGGGGCAGTATTGTAGAAAGATGATTTACCCATGTTAGTCCTGTAGGAGGGGGTAATCAGGTTGTTGTTTGAGCTCCCTCTAGTGTTGTGGCTGTGGGTGTTACTAAATCTGTGGAGGTGTTTTGTCAGGTATGCAGGGATTGAGGGGACTGAGGGCAGAGCTGCATTGACTATTTTAAATGCCAATCCCATTTTGAGTTGTTTAACCCTGTCTTCTACCCTGAGCCATTTTAGGCTAGCAAAATGTCCAGGAAGAAGGTGGGTCATGGGCCCCGGATTGAGGAGTAGCCCAATCAGTTTGTTTTGGGAGGTTTGGAGCCTGGTTTTCAGGGACACTTTGATGTTTGAATACCAGGAGGTGCTAGCATAGTCAAAGAGGGGCTGAACGAGGGCTGCAGCAAGCGTCCGGAGACAAAAGGAGACATTCTGCCCAAAAATCTTGTTCTCTGATTGACTTTTTTGATCACCTTAGTTGCCATACTACAGGTAGACAGGTATTTGTCAAGAACACAGCCCAAATAGGTAATCTCTTCTTTGCTGGAGATGACTGTATTATCGACTGTGACCTTGAAATCATTAACATTTATCTCACGCAGAGAGTGAGATAGTCACTCTCTGAGTCAGAGATTTCCTCCAGAAGCGTTTCTGTTCTTGATTACAGAACTATTGACTATTGATTGACCGGATGCTTTATCTACCTGTTTGACCCGAACGCACCGGAAGTGCAGGAACATGGGAAAGTGAGTTTTCCACAATGTGGGACCTTTAATTGATTAAACATTGAACTCTAACGAGGATAGCAACATTCCGGTCCCTACTTGGCTTTTCACACGTTTAAATATTGATCATCTTTCCTGTACACAATCACACATTTTGGATGAAACAAAGGTTTTGATGAAATTGAAGCTTCTATGGATCCATATTTTTAGACATATTTGTAAGAGGGTTCACTAAAGACTATTTAATGTCGCAGTTATTTCCTGTTCGGGCTTTAAGGATCGGACTCTGAATGTTCCGACGGCCCCTGAAGGCGGCATCGTTCCATCTCGTGCCGCCACTTGAAGCGTTTCTGTTCCTGCGGCTCCTCGCTCGTGCACGAGGCTCGGAACGCCGTGCGCGCTGCTGAAGCTTTAGAAAGTGGCCATGAAGTTGTGTTTGGCTCGCAGCGCCTGTCGCGGTTTGCGCGCACCCGCACCCCGGCAGGGTCGCGGGTTCGGCGGGGTTCGACCCTCCAGCAGCGCGATGCTCGTCCGAGCAGCGAGCGCTGCCCGCAGCGCCACCGCGAGCAGCCCCCCGAAGGCGGAGCAGACCCGAAAGGCTGAAGGCGCGTTCGGGTGAGAACTACACGTGCACGCCGAAACTTGCGTTGATTGTTGCTGCTGCACAGTGACGTCATCTAAAGTGTGAAATGTCTTTATCCTGAGATGAGCTCTTCACGTGCGTGATGACGCAACCGAGCCTGAGATCACGTGTTAACGGAGCCTTCCTGCGTGACACGCGCGTTAAATCATCGTTAGCGGGTTTCCGGTTGCTTTGTACACAGCTGGTATTGCCGTGTGTGTGTGTGTGCGGGTGTGTGTGTGTGTGTGTGTGTGTGTGTGTGTGTGTGTGTGCGTGAGTGCGTGCGTGCGTGCGTGAGTGAGTGAGTGTCTGTGATGAACTGGCGGCTAGTCCAGGGTGTGCCCCACCTCGCCAAGCGGACCGATCGGATCCTCTCTATTGGACCGATCGGATCCTCTCTATTGGACCGATCGGATCCTCTCTATTGGACCGATCGGATCCTCTCTATTGGACCGATCGGATCCTCTTTATTGGACCGATCGGATCCTCTCTAGGGGACCGATCGGATCCTCCCTAGCGGACCGATCGGATCCTCTCTAGGGGACCGATCGGATCCTCCCTATTGGACCGATCGGATCCTCCCTATTGGACCGATCGGATCCTCCCTATTGGACCGATCGGATCCTCTCTATTGGACCGATCGGATCCTCCCTATTGGACCGGTCGGATCCTCCCTATTGGACCGATCGGTTCCCCTCTATTGGACCGATCGGATCCTCCCTATTGGACCGATCGGATCCTCTCTGGGTTTGATCCAACACGTTTCTTTCTACCTCCAGGGCGGCGCTCCAGAGGATCCAGGAGGCGATGGTGGATCTGCAGAGACGGGGTCCAGCGGTAGAACCGCTGCTCGCTGTGGTCCAGGTGATGATGGTGATGATGATGATGATGATGAGTATGGATGATGGGCTCCTTCAGTGTCCTGCTTTTGTCTCAAAGGCCGGTGAAGACGACGGCGTGATGAAGAGGACGATGACGGGAATGGTGACCTCCATTTAGTTTTTCTCCTTTCTCATTCTGCACACGTTGTTCAAACATCAAACAGAAGTTCTGCTCTCCGGTTCACAGCTGGGATTGAGCGTCGCTCGGATCTCTCTGGCCCAGGAGTGCAGCGAGGACCAGGTGAGTGGTTCCTCCCGAGTGCCTTTGAGCAAGTTCATTCGGTCAGGGCGTGGTGCAGCTTCTACTTTGATTCCATTGTAATGAGAAAGCCCCTCCCCCGTTAAGTCCTCGCTCTGCTTTGATCTTCTCAAGCCGTTCTCATCTGGTTCTCATGCAGGTCGTGGAGGAGGTGCTGAGGCTGAATGAGAACCGCAGGGTGCACGGCGTCTCCCTCCGCCTCCCTGCTGCTCTGCTGACCAGCCGCGTGCTCAACGCTCTCTGCCCCGAGAAGGACGTCGACGGGTAAATAATCACGGGGTATTTATCTCAGGGGGTAAAGAGATTCATCTCTGGGGGTAAATGGATTCATCTCTGGGGGTAAATAGATTCATCTCTGGGGGTACATGTATTTACTCGCGTGGAGGTACATGTATTTACTCGCGTGGAGGTACATGTATTTACTCGCGTGGGGGTACATGTATTTACTCGCGTGGAGGTACATGTATTTACTCGCGTGGGGGTACATGTATTTACTCGCGTGGAGGTACATGTATTTACTCGCGTGGGGGTACATGTATTTACTCGTGTGGAGGTACATGTATTTACTCGCGTGGAGGTACATGTATTTACTCGCGTGGAGGTACATGTATTTACTCGCGTGGGGGTACATGTATTTACTCGCGTGGAGGTACATGTATTTACTCGCGTGGGGGTACATGTATTTACTCGCGTGGGGGTACATGTATTTACTCGCGTGGAGGTACATGTATTTACTCGCGTGGGGGTACATGTATTTACTCGCGTGGGGGTACATGTATTTACTCGCGTGGGGGTACATGTATTTACTCGCGTGGAGGTACATGTATTTACTCGCGTGGGGGTACATGTATTTACTCGTGTGGAGGTACATGTATTTACTCGCGTGGAGGTACATGTATTTACTCGCGTGGAGGTACATGTATTTACTCGCGTGGGGGTACATGTATTTACTCGCGTGGAGGTACATGTATTTACTCGCGTGGAGGTACATGTATTTACTCGCGTGGGGGTACATGTATTTACTCGCGTGGAGGTACATGTATTTACTCGCGTGGAGGTACATGTATTTACTCGCGTGGGGGTACATGTATTTACTCGCGTGGGGGTACATGTATTTACTCGCGTGGAGGTACATGTATTTACTCGCGTGGAGGTACATGTATTTACTCGCGTGGGGGTACATGTATTTACTCGCGTGGAGGTACATGTATTTACTCGCGTGGAGGTACATGTATTTACTCGCGTGGGGGTACATGTATTTACTCGCGTGGGGGTACATGTATTTACTCGCGTGGGGGTACATGTATTTACTCGCGTGGAGGTACATGTATTTACTCGCGTGGGGGTACATGTATTTACTCGCGTGGGGGTACATGTATTTACTCGCGTGGGGGTACATGTATTTACTCGCGTGGGGGTACATGTATTTACTCGCGTGGGGGTACATGTATTTACTCGCGTGGGGGTACATGTATTTACTCGCGTGGGGGTACATGTATTTACTCGCGTGGAGGTACATGTATTTACTCGCGTGGGGGTACATGTATTTACTCGCGTGGGGGTACATGTATTTACTCGCGTGGAGGTACATGTATTTACTCGCGTGGGGGTACATGTATTTACTCGCGTGGGGGTACATGTATTTACTCGCGTGGAGGTACATGTATTTACTCGCGTGGGGGTACATGTATTTACTCGCGTGGAGGTACATGTATTTACTCGCGTGGAGGTACATGTATTTACTCGCGTGGGGGTACATGTATTTACTCGCGTGGGGGTACATGTATTTACTCGCGTGGGGGTACATGTATTTACTCGCGTGGAGGTACATGTATTTACTCGCGTGGGGGTACATGTATTTACTCGCGTGGGGGTACATGTATTTACTCGCGTGGAGGTACATGTATTTACTCGCGTGGGGGTACATGTATTTACTCGCGTGGGGGTACATGTATTTACTCGCGTGGGGGTACATGTATTTACTCGCGTGGGGGTACATGTATTTACTCGCGTGGGGGTACATGTATTTACTCGCGTGGGGGTACATGTATTTACTCGCGTGGGGGTACATGTATTTACTCGCGTGGAGGTACATGTATTTACTCGCGTGGAGGTACATGTATTTACTCGCGTGGGGGTACATGTATTTACTCGCGTGGAGGTACATGTATTTACTCGCGTGGGGGTACATGTATTTACTCGCGTGGAGGTACATGTATTTACTCGCGTGGGGGTACATGTATTTACTCGCGTGGGGGTACATGTATTTACTCGCGTGGGGGTACATGTATTTACTCGCGTGGGGGTACATGTATTTACTCGCGTGGGGGTACATGTATTTACTCGCGTGGGGGTACATGTATTTACTCGCGTGGGGGTACATGTATTTACTCGCGTGGGGGTACATGTATTTACTCGCGTGGGGGTACATGTATTTACTCGCGTGGGGGTACATGTATTTACTCGCGTGGGGGTACATGTATTTACTCGCGTGGTGGTACATGCATTTACTCGCGTGGGGGTACATGCATTTACTCGCGTGGGGGTACATGCATTTACTCGCGTGGGGGTACATGCATTTACTCGCGTGGGGGTACATGTATTTACTCGCGTGGAGGTACATGTATTTACTCGCGTGGGGGTACATGTATTTACTCGCGTGGGGGTACATGTATTTACTCGCGTGGGGGTACATGTATTTACTCGCGTGGGGGTACATGTATTTACTCGCGTGGAGGTACATGTATTTACTCGCGTGGGGGTACATGTATTTACTCGCGTGGAGGTACATGTATTTACTCGCGTGGGGGTACATGTATTTACTCGCGTGGGGTACATGTATTTACTCGCGTGGGGGTACATGTATTTACTCGCGTGGAGGTACATGTATTTACTCGCGTGGGGGTACATGTATTTACTCGCGTGGGGGTACATGTATTTACTCGCGTGGGGGTACATGTATTTACTCGCGTGGGGGTACATGTATTTACTCGCGTGGGGGTACATGTATTTACTCGCGTGGGGGTACATGTATTTACTCGCGTGGGGGTACATGTATTTACTCGCGTGGAGGTACATGTATTTACTCGCGTGGGGGTACATGTATTTACTCGCGTGGGGGTACATGTATTTACTCGCGTGGGGGTACATGTATTTACTCGCGTGGGGGTACATGTATTTACTCGCGTGGGGGTACATGTATTTACTCGCGTGGGGGTACATGTATTTACTCGCGTGGGGGTACATGTATTTACTCGCGTGGGGGTACATGTATTTACTCGCGTGGAGGTACATGTATTTACTCGCGTGGGGGTACATGTATTTACTCGCGTGGGGGTACATGTATTTACTCGCGTGGGGGTACATGTATTTACTCGCGTGGGGGTACATGTATTTACTCGCGTGGGGGTACATGTATTTACTCGCGTGGGGGTACATGTATTTACTCGCGTGGGGGTACATGTATTTACTCGCGTGGGGGTACATGTATTTACTCGCGTGGGGGTACATGTATTTACTCGCGTGGGGGTACATGTATTTACTCGCGTGGGGGTACATGTATTTACTCGCGTGGGGGTACATGTATTTACTCGCGTGGGGGTACATGTATTTACTCGCGTGGGGGTACATGTATTTACTCGCGTGGGGGTACATGTATTTACTCGCGTGGGGGTACATGTATTTACTCGCGTGGGGGTACATGTATTTACTCGCGTGGGGGTACATGTATTTACTCGCGTGGGGGTACATGTATTTACTCGCGTGGGGGTACATGTATTTACTCGCGTGGGGGTACATGTATTTACTCGCGTGGGGGTACATGTATTTACTCGCGTGGGGGTACATGTATTTACTCGCGTGGAGGTACATGTATTTACTCGCGTGGGGGTACATGTATTTACTCGCGTGGAGGTACATGTATTTACTCGCGTGGAGGTACATGTATTTACTCGCGTGGAGGTACATGTATTTACTCGCGTGGGGGTACATGTATTTACTCGCGTGGAGGTTGTTAGAGATAAAGTCTCTAACATTGTTGTAATAATTTTCAAACGCATCGAAATGAATCAGGCATAAGCAGGGATGCTTTTTCTCTGGCGCAGCCAAGACCAAACGGTCTGGCGCGCTGCTTAAAACCAACTCCGTTCCGCTTTCTGGAACCTGTTTATTTATCACCTTCGTAGCTCCACCTCTTGACCCAGTGACATCACAATACCTTTAGGGCACAAACATCGCTGCCCACCAGATGGGACTGTTCTTCACCTAACGTTTACATTACAATGAAAATTAGCAAATTAACCCTATCATTCCCTCCTGTATTTTCATTGTAAAACTGTAACATTCTTCTGGTTTCTACAAAACATTCAGTGTTAACTAAACATGCTTGAACTAAACTATCAGAAAACAATCACAGAACAAAATCAATACAATCAAAATCAATACCTGAGTTATTACATTCATGATCTGAGTTCTTACATTCAAGATCTGACCTGAATCAGGGAGGAAGGCGAAAAACCCGTAGTTTGCAGATTCCATCTTCATATAGCATACATCTTTCAAACGGGAAAATTCCTTCCACAATCCAGCTGCACCTGCGATTATCTTAACGACCCCCAATTCAGGCATTTTAACAATCCTCCTAATACAATGTCAAACATCTCATTCATCGTCAACAAGGAAAACAAACATGAAAAAAACATAAAATCAAATCAGTACAAAAACAATCAACATTCATTTCCACAATCTAAATGTTACTGTCAAACCCTTTATTCACAAATCCTACGTTAGAGCATTACGGATATTTCTCCTAGTTTGAATTACTTTAATATTTTACCAGCATTATCTTCTCTACACTGAAATTTGAAAACAGTGACATGATTATTTTATCTTTATTGCTCCAAAGTTTTAACACATCTGGAACATTCTGAACTCTAAATTAAATTATTACAATGTCTATATTATGGGTGGAGAACATGACTAATAGTTGAATAACTTTTACTGTCACTCTAATTTTGCTACATTTACTTACTCTAATGTTAACAATATCAAAAGTCATATGCCTATAAACCTTTACGTTGTTGTAGACTTATTACTTCTATTTTAGTATAATTGTTAACCTATCTTTCTATTAATTTTATGCCTATTGGAATATCAACAAATAGCAATTGTTTAGTTAAATTTAGTTTATGAATTTAAATCTACATCCTGCTCATTAGTGTTATTTGATCTATTTTAGGATTCTAATTGCATCGTACGCTTCTCCACTTAATCATAAATTACTGACAGTTGCAATTAATATAGTATAACGATACCAGGTGTTGGTTAACTATTCCTATGAAACTCTCCTAATCTGCATAGATTACTTTATGACGTTCTTCTAGTCACACATCTCTAGACAAAGATTCAAACAGATTACACTTTGGAATATGCAAACTGTTCTCGGTGTTAAGTCAGTCTCGTTCTCGTCGTTCCTTGTCCATCAGCAAATCTTCTTGCAAGTGATTCAGCTTCACTGTCAGTGTTCTTGTCCTGCGTTACACTGTGAGGGTCTCTTCCTCACGGATCTTAAAATGAGTGTGATTCAATCTCTCACCACCTCTCTCTGATCAGACTTCCTGTCTGCATCTCTGGATCAGTTTGGCAAGAGACGTTTCCTCCTGCAGTGCAACGGATGGATTCAGGGGGAACTCTGGATGTTCACGTCTCGTTGGTGTCGTCAGCATGACCCTGAGTGGTCCTCCGTTCCTCGGTCCGGACCGTCTGTTGCTTCCTGATGGTTTCCATGAAGACGCCGACACCGAACATGCTCTGTAGATTCGCCCTCCTGTCGGGACAAAGAAAAACTTCGGCAGATCATTTGCTCTCTGGACATCGTTCAGAGAGAGTGTGCTTCATCTATTCCCTCAACGCTTCCTCTTCACCAAATCGATGTACTGCATCCATGGCTTTGGTTTCTTCCGTGCATTGGCTCAACCTCATTTTAGCCTTCTCTACACTAGCCTAGCGCTCTGATATGCAGTGACATCTGATCTGCATGTTGTTTCACATCTTACCACCTGATTCACAAAATCATTACCGTTATAACTAGTTATTATGGCTACTGGAACAGGATTTAGTGACTCTACACACATATATACAGCAAACATTTTTTTTTTTTTTTCGTATTATTTTTATTCTTCCAGAGTAATTATTGATTTAATTACTGCTGTGCAATCCCTCCTGTTTGAACTATGAACGTAGTCCATGGTTCAAACTTGCTTCCATTAGTAAATCTAGTCTATTCTATCAGCATTAGTCTAACTTGTTTGATACAATGTCTCAAAATAATTCCTACTCTTACATCACATTCACAACATATTATATACATCACTCAATTTGGGATGAAATAAGTTCAAATGAGTTTCCATGTGCCTCTCACCCTATGCTTGTCTGAGATGCTCCTATTGAGGGTGCCATGTGTTGGCTGGAAGGTTCATCGCCTCCAGTCCGTCAGGCTTCTCCTCTGCTGTTACTTGTCTGAGATGTTCCTTCGACCGTACAGCGCATCCGTTGGCTGTCGTTTCTGCATCACAGCTTAGCAGTCTCTCCTGGTGTTCCTGGAGCTGCTATCGGCACTTGCAACTCAGAACAAAACACATTTCTTTATTGACACACGATAAAATCTTTGAACCTCTTCCTTCCTTCATTTCATGTTTCATATTGAGAACCCATATGTTGGCAGAGTTTATCTGCTCCCAGTCCAGTCCGGGATCCCTCCTGCTATAGTAGAAAAAGCAATAGTATTAAATTTACATGTTATATTCACAAATGTCAAGTTCCCAATTCACATCTGAATTGATTCAAGTCTGTCTCTAGTCGTCTCATCTTCCTTCAGTCTGAAGTCAGTCTCTAACCTCCTTATCTGTCTTGTACCGTAGTCAAAAGTCTCTTTAGATGTGTGCGTGTGTTTGTGCAATTACCTGTCCACCGTTGAATCATCACCAATTATTTTAGATTTTATTTAGATCCTGAGATTACTTTAGTTTTTAATCTATCAACAAACTCTGAACTCCTGCTACGTGTCTTCATGGATTCAGCCTTTGTTTCAGAAGACCTTTTGTGGCTATGCATTCCACAAACCATGGACATGGGTCTGCAACCAGCCGGTCTCTCTCAAACAAAAGGTGTCTCCAGAAAAATTTGCACATCAAATGGCTGTGCCGCAAGAGTTAGCTACTCTCTCACAGCACAGACATGGATGGTTCTGTCATGCTAATTTGGAATTCACAAAGACTTTTTCTGCTTAAGCCTCCATTTTGTGGTTGTCCTGGTCTCCATCTTGGAGCTACCATGTGGTCTCAGCATGCCGTTTTCTCCATGCTGCGTCTTTGTCTCTTCTGAAACGCTCAGAACAATCTTTACACATCATATTTCTTACATGTTACGTTTCCAACACTTACCACATTCTGGTTTCTTTTCCTCAACTTAGCTGTTCTTCCACACATTCTCAATACTTTCCGTATACTCACCAGTTCCTGCTTCTCCCTCCTGGCGTTCTTCTCCACTCCATCCAAGCGACCTTCTCAATCCTTCTTAAATCTCCTCCATCATTAAACATCCTCTTGTACCTTAATTACTAAAACATCACTTTTTCCTTCTTCTCTGCTAGAAATAATCTATTTACAAACAATCTACCTTCCTAGACGTTTATCTTCAACTGGGAAAGTTATCCCCCTCTTGCACGAATGTCCAGTCGAGGCCTGCAGAACCCACTGAGACATTCTGCAATCCAAGTTATCCTGTTGCTCACGATTTTTATTTTAGTTTTTTATAGCATGCTATTTTATGTTACAGTTCCCCATGTGCTCCTCTGCTTAAAAGCACCATTTAAGTATCCATACATCATACATACATACGTTACTTGTCGTTACACTCATGGCCAAATTACATTTTAGCACCCTACTTCACGGGTGGCAAGGTCTATTATTCGTCTTAATAGCCTACAGCCTGCTCTTGGAGCAAACCCAATTAAAGAATCCCTTTAAATTCTCGGCCTTATTACCGTTGTTGTGATAATAACCGGATCCCAGGCAACGTTTAAAACGGAGCCCGCGCACGCATCGACATACGTGCTTCGCAACAGACAAAAACGCTCGCCGCGCGCGACCTCCATTCTCACTCATTCACACACATAAATATCTTAAATCCTACTTACCTTCGTCCATCGATGCGTATTTCCCGCTGTTCCTCCGTCACACGGATCCTCCGTCGGACCGAAACGTGAACGGGGCCTTCTCCGAGGACCCGCTGCGTTGTCGACTCACCAACGCCATGCCTGCGCAAAAACCGCGTGCGTCCGCACTCCTGCCGCACGTTCCGGACCGTGGATTCACGTGATATTGGATTCGCGGCTCGAAGGACCAATAAATGTTAGAGATAAAGTCTCTAACATTGTTGTAATAATTTTCAAACGCATCGAAATGAATCAGGCATAAGCAGGGATGCTTTTTCTCTGGCGCAGCCAAGACCGAACGGTCTGGCGCGCTGCTTAAAACCAACTCCGTTCCGCTTTCCGGAACCTGTTTATTTATCACCTTCGTAGCTCCACCTCTTGACCCAGTGACATCACAATACCTTTAGGGCACAAACATCGCTGCCCACCAGATGGGACTGTTCTTCACCTAACGTTTACATTACAATGAAAATTAGCAAATTAACCCTATCAGAGGTACATGTATTTACTCGCGTGGGGGTACATGTATTTACTCGCGTGGGGGTACATGTATTTACTCGCGTGGGGGTACATGTATTTACTCGCGTGGGGGTACATGTATTTACTCGCGTGGGGGTACATGTATTTACTCGCGTGGGGGTACATGTATTTACTCGTGTGGGGGTACATGTATTTACTCGCGTGGGGGTACATGTATTTACTCGCGTGGGGGTACATGTATTTACTCGCGTGGGGGTACATGTATTTACTCGCGTGGGGGTACATGTATTTACTCGCGTGGGGGTACATGTATTTACTCGCGTGGAGGTACATGTATTTACTCGCGTATTGGCCCCAGTCAGAAAGGCCTGCAGAGCTTCAGGCAGTATAAATAGTTTGAGCCTTCAGCAGACGCGGGATTGAGGAAATGAGCAAGGCACCCTTTGTAATCATCTCAAACCCATTAAATCAGATTCATGAACGGTATCTGAGAGGATCCCATGATGCTTCAGACGTTGATAAATGAGCCCCTTTATTCTCTCTAATGTACAATAACCCTTTTTGAAATGGCTGCTGCAGGATCTCAGACGTGAACGTGGGCTGTCTCGTGAGAGGCGACCTGAGCGCCGGCTTCGTGCCGCCTCTGGCCAGCGCTGTCCTGGATCTGCTGAAGAAACACGGTGAGTGTGAGACTGGGATCGGTCCCCTGCTCTGGGGTCGGTCCCCTGCTCCGGGGTCGGTCCCCCGCTCCGGGATCGGTCCCCCGCTCCGGGGTCGGTCCCCCGCTCCGGTGTCGGTCCCCCGCTCTGGGATCGGTCCCCCGCTCTGGGGTCGGTCCCCCGCTCTGGGGTCGGTCCCCCGCTCTGGGATCGGTCCCCCGCTCTGGGGTCGGTCCCCCGCTCTGGGGTCGGTCCCCCGCTCTGGGGTCGGTCCCCCGCTCTGGGGTCGGTCCCCCGCTCTGGGGCCGGTCCCCCGCTCTGGGGCCGGTCCCCCGCTCTGGGGTCGGTCCCCGGCTCTGGGGTCGGTCCCCTGCTCTGGGGTCGGTCCCCTGCTCTGGGGTCGGTCCCCTGCTCTGGGGTCGGTCCCCTGCTCTGGGGTCGGTCCCCTGCTCTGGGATCGGTCCCCTGCTCTGGTGTCGGTCCCCTGCTCTGGTGTCGGTCCCCTGCTCTGGGGTCGGTCCCCTGCTCTGGGGTCGGTCCCCTGCTCTGGGGTCGGTCCCCTGCTCTGGGGTCGGTCCCCTGCTCTGGGGTCGGTCCCCTGCTCTGGGGTCGGTCCCCTGCTCTGGGGTCGGTCCCCTGCTCTGGGATCGGTCCCCTGCTCTGGTGTCGGTCCCCTGCTCTGGTGTCGGTCCCCTGCTCTGGGGTCGGTCCCCTGCTCTGGGATTGGTCCCCTGCTCTGGGGTCGGTCCCCTGCTCTGGGGTCAGTCCCCTGCTCTGGGATCGGTCCCCTGCTCTGGTGTCGGTCCCCTGCTCTGGGGTCGGTCCCCTGCTCTGGGATCGGACCCCTGCTCTGGGATCGGTCCCCGGCTCTGGGATCGGTCCCCTGCTCTGGGGTCGGTCCCCTGCTCTGGGGTCGGTCCCCTGCTCTGGGGTCGGTCCCCTGCTCCGGGGTCGGTCCCCTGCTCCGGGGTCGGTCCCCTGCTCCGGGATCGGTCCCCGGCTCCGGGATCGGTCCCCTGCTCTGGGGGGCGTAGTAGCGACGCCTGGACGTTAATGAACTGCAGTATCAATCAGCTGATCGATGTTAATGAACTGCAGTATCAATCAGCTGATCGATGTTAATGAACTGCAGTATCAATCAGCTGATCGATGTTAATGAACTGCAGTATCAATCAGCTGATCGATGTTAATGAACTGCAGTATCAATCAGCTGATCGATGTTAATGAACTGCAGTATCAATCAGCTGATCGATGTTAATGAACTGCAGTATCAATCAGCTGATCGATGTTAATGAACTGCAGTATCAATCAGCTGATCGATGTTAATGAACTGCAGTATCAATCAGCTGATCGATGTTAATGAACTGCAGTATCAATCAGCTGATCGATGTATCAGACGCGGCTGAAACACAGAATATAAACGATGTGCTGCTGAATTAACCGTTTTATTTTCTAATTGCCTGCAACTATGAGAAATGAACTTTTCTGTTTTCTGAACGTTTTCTGGTCTAGTCCGTCCCTGATCGGTTTCTGAGCCGTGCACGCCGGCTTCACGGACATGCAGGCCAGAAGCCGTGACGAGGAAGTGTTTACTTTCATGGTGACTGAAGGCTGGTCACCGTCTCCAGAGTTATATCCAGTATCCAGGACCGTGTCTACTGGGTGATTTCACTCATTCATTCTGATTCATTCGTTCATGAGATTTTGCTATTTTGAAAGTCAGAATTGATACAAGGAACCTGTTCTCCAAGCTGCTAGCCATGCACATACCAGTTAGCATCAGCCACCTGCTTCAGTAGCAACAGGAAGGTCAGAAGGAGCTGCGTTGTGTCTCTGTAGGTCCAGAGAAAGCCTATGACAGGGGGGTCAGAGAGGAACTGTGGTACTGCATGAGGTACTGCGGTACTGCATGAGGTACTGTGGTACTGCATGAGGTACTGTGGTACTGCATGAGGTACTGTAGTACTGCATGAGGTACTGTAGTACTGCATGAGGTACTGTGGTACTGCATGAGGTACTGTAGTACTGCATGAGGTACTGTAGTACTGCATGAGGTACTGTAGTACTGCATGAGGTACTGTGGTACTGCATGAGGTACTGTAGTACTGCATGAGGTACTGTAGTACTGCATGAGGTACTGTAGTACTGCATGAGGTACTGTGGTACTGCATGAGGTACTGTAGTACTGCATGGGGTACTGTGGTACTGCATGAGGTACTGTGGTACTGCATGAGGAACTGTGGTACTGCATGAGGTACTGCGGTACTGCATGAGGTACTGTAGTACTGCATGAGGTACTGTGGTACTGCATGAGGTACTGTGGTACTGCATGAGGAACTGTGGTACTGCATGAGGTACTGTAGTACTGCATGAGGTACTGTAGTACTGCATGAGGTACTGTAGTACTGCATGAGGTACTGTGGTACTGCATGAGGTACTGTAGTACTGCATGAGGTACTGTGGTACTGCATGAGGTACTGTAGTACTGCATGAGGAACTGTGGTACTGCATGAGGTACTGTAGTACTGCATGAGGTACTGTAGTACTGCATGAGGTACTGTGGTACTGCATGAGGTACTGTAGTACTGCATGAGGTACTGTGGTACTGCATGAGGTACTGTAGTACTGCATGAGGAACTGTGGTACTGCATGAGGTACTGTAGTACTGCATGAGGTACTGTGGTACTGCATGAGGTACTGTAGTACTGCATGAGGTACTGTGGTACTGCATGAGGTACTGTGGTACTGCATGAGGTACTGTGGTACTGCGTGAGGTACTGTGGTACTGCATGAGTAGTCGTAGTATGTCAGTGTAGTTCAGGACAGCAGTGAAGTGTGCAGCAGGAGTAACAGGAGTTTAGTGTAGAGGTGGGATGCACCAGGGATCAGCTCTGAGCCCCTTTTTGTTGCCATGGTGATGGATAGACTAACAGATGAGGTGAGACAGGAAGCTCCTCTGAATATGATGTTTGCAGATGACATTGTGATCTGCAGGTAGAGGAGAATCTAGAGAAGTGGAGGTCTGCTCTAGAAAAGAGAGGGATGAAGGTGAGCAGGAGTAAAACAGAGTACATGTGTGTACATGAGAAGGTCCCAGGGGGGACAGTGAAGCTACAAGGAAGAGACGTAAAGAAGGGAGAGGACTTCAGGTACCTCGGGTCAACAGAGCAGAGTGATGGAGAGAATGTGGAAAGGAGGTGAAGAATCGTGTGCAGGCAGGCTGGAACGGGGGAGGAAAGTATCAGGTGTGCTCTGTGATAGGACGAAGGGACAGGTCTACAAGACAGTGGTGAGGACAGCCATGATGGACGGCTCAGAGACAGTGGTGAGGACAGCCATGATGGACGGCTTAGAGACGGTGGTGAGGACAGCCATGATGGACGGCTTGGAGACGGTGGTGAGGACAGACATGATGGACGGCTTAGAGACGGTGGTGAGGACAGATGTGATGGACGGCTTAGACGGTGGTGAGGACAGACGTGATGGACGGCTCAGAGACAGTGGTGAGGACAGACACGATGGACGGCTTAGAGACGGTGGTGAGGACATCCATGATGGACGGTGTTGGGGAGGATGATGCAAAGGGCAGGGTGAAGTGGAGACAGTTGGGTTGCTGTGGCGACCCCTGATGGGACAAGCTGAAAGTCCAGTCGTCTGCTGGACGCTACCATGGTAACCGCTAAAATATTTCTGCTACTTTTCGCTGGAACATTAACCCCAAAAATAAACTTTGTCCGCGGTTCTTCTTGGACTCATGCGCGAGCCACAGGTAGGGCGTGTGTGTGTGGACGTGCGCAGACACAGGGAGAGTGCACGTTCACCTTGTGAACGTCCCCCCGTTGTGATGTCACAACGGGGGGACGTTCATGATTCAGTGGTTGATTCGAGCACGCGGGACTGACTGGATGTTGAGTCGAGCAGCTTTTGTGTTTTGTGTCGACCCGAAGCCCCAAATATTCGTGTAGAAACGGGGAAAACGCTTCTTTTCTTTCCAGACTGTCCCTTTAAGGCTCAGAAATGTAAAACGTGTCTTAGAGTTGGTCCTGTTTTAAAACACGCTGTCGTATTTGGGCATTTTGAATCCTGAATGTTTCACTGTGTATTTTTTTGATGAATAAAGCTAAACCCTTTTTGGGCATGGGGGTAAAATAAATAAATGCAATCCAGTAAAATGTTTATGCCTTTACTTTTGAAAATGTACCCTCCGTCTTTAAAACTGTAAACAGTTATAAATGTAAATAATGAGACGCTGCTTTGTTTATTGTTCGTTTGTTTGTTTGATATGAATCAGTTTGTCCTCCTCTCAGTGAATGGAAATGTCCTCAAATGTCCTGCAGGTCGTCCTTTGGAAGGGACAGTTGTGCTGCTCGTTGGAGGAGGGGGGCCGTTTGGGGTGGTCCTCCAGTGCCTGATTGAAAGAAGTGGAATGGTAGCTCTGAAGAGTCACGGGGCCCCCGATCGGCTCAAGGATCAGGTGTGTGGGGTTTCTTTTTTGTGTGTACCGGTGTGCCCCCCCCCCCCCCCCCACCTTCCCAAATTTTTACTTGCCTCAAATATAAATTCTCAGTAAACAAGAAAGTTACATTTGAAAGTGAAACGTTCGTAGTCGTCCTTGTGTCGTTAGTCTGAACGTTTGAAACTGAACGCCGCCACTTTATTTTGCACTGGGTGCAGTGTTAGCGATTATCCACATGGGGGCAGGCTCTGCTTTTTCACATCCACTGACGAGATGATGATGATGAATATATTTATTAGAAAAAATGTTAGAGTACAAGTACAGTCACACAGTTAAGTAGCATGTATTACAGTACAAGTACAGTCAAACAGTAGCATGTACTGCAGTAAAAGTACAGTCAAACAGTAGCATGTACTACAGTAAAAGTACAGTCACACAGTAGCATGTATTACAGTACAAGTACAGTCAGACAGTAGCATGTATTACAGTACAAGTACAGTCACACAGTAGCATGTATTACAGTACAGTCACACAGTAGCATGTATTACAGTACAGTCACACAGTAGCATGTATTACAGTACAAGTACAGTCAAACAGTAGCATGTATTACAGTACAAGTACAGTCACACAGTAGCATGTATTACAGTACAGTCACACAGTAGCATGTATTACAGTACAAGTACAGTCAAACAGTAGCATGTACTGCAGTAAAAGTACAGTCAAACAGTAGCATGTACTACAGTAAAAGTACAGTCACACATTAGCATGTATTACAGTACAAGTACAGTCAAACAGTAGCATGTACTACAGTAAAAGTACAGTCAAACAGTAGCATGTACTACAGTACAAGTACAGTCACACAGTTAAGTAGCATGTATTACAGTACAAGTACAGTCAAACAGTAGCATGTACTGCAGTAAAAGTACAGTCAAGCAGTAGCATGTACTGCAGTAAAAGTACAGTCAAACAGTAGCATGTACTACAGTAAAAGTACAGTCAAACAGTAGCATGTATTACAGTACAAGTACAGTCAGACAGTAGCATGTATTACAGTACAAGTACAGTCAGACAGTAGCATGTATTACAGTACAGTCACACAGTAGCATGTATTACAGTACAAGTACAGTCACACAGTAGCATGTATTACAGTACAAGTACAGTCAAACAGTAGCATGTGTTACAGTACAAGTACAGTCAAACAGTAGCATGTACTACAGTAAAAGTACAGTCACACAGTAGCATGTATTACAGTACAAGTACAGTCAGACAGTAGCATGTATTACAGTACAAGTACAGTCAGACAGTAGCATGTACTACAGTAAAAGTACAGTCACACAGTAGCATGTATTACAGTAAAAGTACAGTCAAACAGTAGCATGTACTACAGTAAAAGTACAGTCACACAGTAGCATGTATTACAGTAAAAGTACAGTCAAACAGTAGCATGTACTACAGTAAAAGTACAGTCAAACAGTAGCATGTACTACAGTAAAAGTACAGTCAAACAGTAGCATGTATTACAGTACAAGTACAGTCACACAGTAGCATGTATTACAGTACAAGTACAGTCAGACAGTAGCATGTATTACAGTACAAGTACAGTCACACAGTAGCATGTATTACAGTACAAGTACAGTCAGACAGTAGCATGTATCACAGTACAAGTACAGTCAAACAGTAGCATGTATTACAGTACAAGTACAGTCAAACAGTAGCATGTACTACAGTAAAAGTACAGTCACACAGTAGCATGTATTACAGTACAAGTACAGTCAGACAGTAGCATGTATTACAGTAAAAGTACAGTCAAACAGTAGCATGTATTACAGTACAAGTACAGTCACACAGTAGCATGTATTACAGTACAAGTACAGTCAGACAGTAGCATGTATTACAGTACAGTCACACAGTAGCATGTATTACAGTACAAGTACAGTCACACAGTAGCATGTATTACAGTACAAGTACAGTCAAACAGTAGCATGTATTACAGTACAAGTACAGTCAAACAGTAGCATGTACTACAGTAAAAGTACAGTCACACAGTAGCATGTATTACAGTACAAGTACAGTCAGACAGTAGCATGTATTACAGTACAAGTACAGTCAGACAGTAGCATGTATTACAGTACAAGTACAGTCACACAGTAGCATGTATTACAGTACAAGTACAGTCACACAGTAGCATGTATTACAGTACAAGTACAGTCAGACAGTAGCATGTATTACAGTACAGTCACACAGTAGCATGTATTACAGTACAAGTACAGTCACACAGTAGCATGTATTACAGTACAAGTACAGTCAGACAGTAGCATGTATCACAGTACAAGTACAGTCAAACAGTAGCATGTATTACAGTACAAGTACAGTCAAACAGTAGCATGTACTACAGTAAAAGTACAGTCACACAGTAGCATGTATTACAGTACAAGTACAGTCAGACAGTAGCATGTATTACAGTAAAAGTACAGTCAAACAGTAGCATGTATTACAGTACAAGTACAGTCACACAGTAGCATGTATTACAGTACAAGTACAGTCAGACAGTAGCATGTATTACAGTACAGTCACACAGTAGCATGTATTACAGTACAAGTACAGTCACACAGTAGCATGTATTACAGTACAAGTACAGTCAAACAGTAGCATGTATTACAGTACAAGTACAGTCAAACAGTAGCATGTACTACAGTAAAAGTACAGTCAAACAGTAGCATGTATTACAGTACAAGTACAGTCAGACAGTAGCATGTATTACAGTACAAGTACAGTCACACAGTAGCATGTATTACAGTACAAGTACAGTCACACAGTAGCATGTATTACAGTACAAGTACAGTCAGACAGTAGCATGTATTACAGTACAAGTACAGTCACACAGTAGCATGTATTACAGTACAAGTACAGTCAGACAGTAGCATGTATTACAGTACAAGTACAGTCACACAGTAGCATGTATTACAGTACAAGTACAGTCACACAGTAGCATGTATTACAGTACAAGTACAGTCAGTCATCCTGTCTAAGAGGAGCATTTCTAAAGCCCTTGCGGTCTTGTTCCGTTGAAAGTCCTTCGTACATAAATCATCGACATTTAACAATACAAATAAAAATAAAACTAATATTAAATTACTGCACAGATGCAAAATAACAATAAATAAAGAGACGTATTGTGCAGGTGGACGTAGGTAGGAGAAAGGTGAGCAGCAAAGTGAACCGTTTCTAATCCTCTTGGCTAAAGTTTATTCTGTGATTTTTATCGGGACATTTTCTGTGAAGGTTTCCGTCGGCTTCTTCTTCGTTGGTCTTTCTCTAGGCGATGGCGGCGGACGCTGTGGTCCTCTTTGGGCCAGACAGTGTGGACGTCGCCCCCAGCTGGCTCCGACCTGGAGCTGCTGTCGTTCGGTGTGAACCTCTGGAAACGGGTCAGGATGAAACCATTCTGGTGAACTTAACCCAAAACGGACGAAAGCAACTCAAAGTGAAGTGACCATCATCGGTGTGCTTGTCTTTAGATGGCGCCGAGTCCTCAAAGTCTGGATTAGGACCCCTCACAGCTGCCTACAGAGCACAGGTGCGTGTTGACGCCCCCTTCTGGCGACCTGGTGCTGGTTGTTCTTCACCGTCGCTCCTTGCCGTCTGCTAGAACGTGCTGAGCGGCTGCAGCCGGTGGCTCGAGAGGCAGCAGCCGCAGCCCTGGCGTCTGCGCGCCCTGAACCTGCAGCCGGCGACCCCGGTCCCAAAGTATAAACCGCCCCCTACTCAGATCTACACCCCCTTCACCATGGTTTAGCGGGCGGGGCTTCCGAACAAAGACCTTGTGTTCCTGTTTGTCAGTGACATCGAGATCTCCCGAGGTCAGACGCCCAAACCGGTGCAGCAGCTGGCGCAGGAGATCGGCCTGCTGCCGGAGGAGCTGGAGGCGTACGGCCGGAGCAAGGCCAAGGTCAGCCTGTCCCTGCTGGACCGCCTCCGCACACAGCCGGATGGCAAATATGTCCTGGTTGCTGGGTGAGTGGGAGCCGGCGCCCCCTGGCCTGTTGGCGGGAGCTGCGGCTTGGTTCTCATCGATGCTTCGCCGTTTGTCGTGCGTCTGTCCTGTCTGTACTTCCTGTGTGAAGGATAACCCCGACCCCACTCGGAGAAGGTAAAAGCACGGTGACCATCGGCCTGGTCCAAGCCCTCGCCGCCCACCTGAAGCTCAACGCTGTTGCCTGCCTCCGACAGCCTTCCCAGGGACCCACCTTTGGGGTTAAAGGTCAGCTTTCCTCTTGCAGCCATCTCTATCTTTTCTTTTGCTACCGTTTCTCCTCGTGAAAATAATCACCTGAAAATGGCTTCAGGAATAAATCGAGCTTTCCGACCAGGATGTTATCTTGAAATGGAACTCTTCGTTTTGCTTCCCCCTGACTGGGGGGGGGGGGGGGGGGTCCGCTGACGGGTGGCTCAAGCAGCACCTAGGAATGTTTCAAATAACTGTCGAGCCATCCTTGCCAGCATGAGGCGAGCGTTTTCACCTGCCTTTGACTGTGATGCCTCTTCTGCCTCCTAGGGGGCGCTGCAGGAGGGGGATATGCCCAGGTCATCCCGATGGAGGAGGTAAGACACATAGAAGCTCTCAGCACTCTGCAGCAAGCTTCAAAGAGCTCGACCCTGCAGGGGGGTACAACCCCCCCCCCTCCCCCGGAGGAGGCGGGCAGAGAACCTCCTCTGCTTCAGATCCAGCTTCTCACCTGTTCTCAGTGTGCCCTGTAGGGCCGACTCGTTTCCACAGGGCGGTCCTTCTACCCCCCCCCCCCCTCACCCCCCTTTCTCTTTCTATCCCGTTTGTGGCTCCGCCGGTTCAGTTCAACCTCCACCTGACCGGTGACATCCATGCCATCACCGCAGCCAACAACCTGCTGGCGGCCGCCATCGATGCCAGGATGCTGCATGAGGCGACGCAGTCCGACGAGGTGACCTTGTGACCTTCGTGCAGCAGGAGCTGCTTCCACTCTGGATGGTGTGATGATGATGATGCTTTGTCTCCGCGTGTCGAAGGCCTTGTTCACCAGGCTGGTTCCTTCACTCAACGGACGCAGAACGTTTTCTCCCATCCAAATGTCCAGGCTTCTGGTAAGTCTGAATGCTTTGTCCACTAGGGGGCGCACTGACTGCACTTTGCTGTGGTTGTTTACGTTGTGACAGAAGCTTTAGCGACGACGTAAAGTCTTCATGGTGATCCTTGATGGCGAGTTGATCTTGTAGCGTCGTCGTGTCCTGCAGATGGAGGGCGGGGCCGGAACAAATGTTGTCATCGGGATCAGGATAGCCAATCACAGAATAGTGGTGCAGGGTCGGGGGCGTACGTGGGACCATGTCATCTGAACTTGTGGCTCTAATTCCAGCATCTAGGGATCAATAAAACAGACCCAGCGTCTCTCACGCCGCAGGAAGTCAGCGCCTTCGTTCGTCTGGACCTGGACCCGTCCCAGATCACCTGGCAGAGAGGTACCCATCGATCGTTCCCCAGAGCCCGATCGTTCAAAGGTCTCACTTATCACCTGGCAGAGAGGTACCCGTCGGTCGTTCCCCAGAGCCCGATCGTTCAAAGGTCTCACTTATCACCTGGCAGAGAGGTACCCATCGATCGTTCAAAGGTCTCACTTATCACCTGGCAGAGAGGTACCCGTCGGTCGTTCCCCAGAGCCCGATCGTTTAAAGGTCTCACTTATCACCTGGCAGAGAGGTACCCGTCGATCGTTCCCCAGAGCCCGATCGTTTAAAGGTCTCACTTATCACCTGGCAGAGAGGTACCCATCGATCGTTCAAAGGTCTCACTTATCACCTGGCAGAGAGGTACCCGTCGATCGTTTAAAGGTCTCACTTTGGGTTTCGCTGCTTCGATGGTGCGTTCAGCTCAACGCAGCAGGCTCACGCTGCAGGATGTCCTTTTACGGTCATGTGCTGGCTGCCTTGCTCTGAAGCTGTGGGGCAGAGCCACAACCTCTGAGATTAAAGCACCGTTACCCCCCCGTGCTGGCCTCCGTTAACCCTTTGCTGATTTTCAGTTGTTGACACAAACGACCGTTTCCTGAGGAAGATCACGGTCGGACAGGCGAGCAGCGAGAAAGGACAGACCCGAGAGGTGTGCAGCCTCCGCTCGCCGTCACTCGTGCTGCGTCTCCATGGCGATGTCTGTACCGTGTCTCAGTTGTTGTGTTGTTGTTGCTGTGCTGTTGTTGTGTTGCTGTGTTGTGTCATTGTTGTGTTGATGTGTCGTTGTTGTGTTGCTGTTGTGGTTGTGTTGCTGTTGTTTTGTTGCTGTGTTGTTGTTGTTGTTGTTTTGTTGTTGCTGTGTTGTTGTTGCTGTTGTTGTTGCTGTGTTGTTGTTGTTGTTGCTGTGTTGCTGTGTTGTTGTGTTGCTGTTGTTGTTGCTGTGTTGTTGTTGCTGCTGTGTTGTGTTGTTGTTGTTGCTGTGTTGCATTGCTGTTGTTGCTGTGTTGTTGTGGTGTTGCTGTCGTTGCTGTGTTGTCGTTGTGTTGTTGCTGTGTCGTTGTTGTTGTTGCTGTGCTGTTGTTGCTGTGTTGTGTTGTTGCTGTGCTGTTGTTGCTGTGTTGTTGTGTTGTTGTCGTTGTGTTGTTGCTGTGTCGTTGTTGTTGCTGTGCTGTTGTTGCTGTTGTGTTGTTGTTGTTGTGTTGTTGTTGCTGTGCTGTTGTTGTTGTTGCTGTGTTGTCGTTGTGTTGTTGCTGTGTTGTTGTCGTTGTGTTGTTGCTGTGTCGTTGTTGTTGCTGTGCTGTTGTTGCTGTTGTGTTGTTGTTGCTGTGCTGTTGTTGTTGTTGCTGTGTTGTCGTTGTGTTGTTGCTGTGTTGTTGCTGTGTTGTTGTTGCTGTTGTGTTGTTGTGTTGTTGTTGCTGTGCTGTTGTTGTTGTTGCTGTGTTGTTGCTGTTGTGTTGTTGCTGTGTTGTCGTTGTGTTGTTGCTGTGCTGTTGTTGTGTTGTTGCTGTTGTTGTTGCTGTGTTGCTGTTGTGTTGTGTTGTTGTTGCTGTGTTGTCGTTGTGTTGTTGCTGTGTTGCTGTTGTGTTGTTGTTGCTGTGCTGTTGTTGCTGTGTTGTTGTGTTGTTGTCGTTGTGTTGTTGCTGTGTCGTTGTTGTCGCTGTGTCGCTGTGTCATTGTGTCTTCTTCCTCCTGTCGCCCTCAGACGGGCTTCGACATCGCCGTGGCCAGTGAGATCATGGCCATCCTGGCTCTGGCAGACGGCCTGCAGGACATGAGGAGCAGGCTGGCTCGCATGGTGGTGGGGAGCAGCCGCTCCGGGGAGCCCGTCACCGCCCAGGACCTGGTGTGTGTGTGTGTGTGTGTGCGTGTGTGTTCCTGTCGTTGGGGTTCACCTCTCACTGGGGCTGTTTCAGAGCCCCCATTAACTCTTTCAGTGCCAGACATTTTCAGCTCAGCTACATGCCGAGTGCCCCCGTTTTCCAAGCCCCACAGAATATTCTTTATTATGACTATGCAAACGCCGAACCTGCCAAATGAAAGATTAAAGTCTCTTCTTTCATCAGGACAAAGGGCGTGTTCCTACCGTTGTCCGTTCTGGAGTTATTGGCCGTTTAGGGAGGCGGGGGTGGGGGTAGCACTGAAAGAGTTAATCCTGATTGGTCTGGATGCAGCGAGCTTTAGGTGTCCGTGCTGAAGCCTGTCTGGATCTGACTCTTCTCCCTTCCTGTCAGGGTGTGAGACTGAGGGCAGCGAGCTTTAGGTGTCCGTGCTGAAGCCTGTCTGGATCTGACTCTTCTCCCTTCCTGTCAGGGTGTGAGACTGAGGGCAGCGAGCTTTAGGTGTCCGTGCTGAAGCCTGTTTGGATCTGACTCTTCTCCCTTCCTGTCAGGGTGTGAGCGGCGCCCTGGCCGTGCTGATGAAAGACGCCATCAAACCCACGCTGATGCAGACCCTGGAGGTGAGACATCCCACTGCACTCCTCATTGCCCTCTGGTGGACAATGAAGGCGCTACCGCCACCTCTGCTGGGGGCTTTTGGGGCAACAGGCCGTTCACATCCATTCTGTCTGTAAGAAAGTGTTGAATGAATAGCTAATACTGATACGTAGCTTTCTGTGCTACGGCTAAACCCAAACCTGCAGTAATGGCCGCCTGACGGTTACCGACGGTTACCGACGGCTACTGACGGCTAAGACACTGGACAAACAGATTCGTTGGGTCTAGCACAGGGCAAACGTTTTGACTCGCGGGCCACAATGGGTTCTAAAATTTGACAGAGGGGCGGGGCCAGGAACAGATGGGTGGATCGTTTGTGTGAACTAATATAAATGATAAAAGGATTTGTCGTTTTCCAGGAATCATTACGGGGAAAAGGTTTAATTATAGTAAAATGTGATTTAATGATATAATTTGGACAAAGTCGGCGGGCCTGACCTTTCTTTATGTGACGGCGTCACAAACCTGTACGTCTGTCCACGTTGATCGGGACGTACGGCGGACATGCGTGGATTCATGCGTACGACGGTTTCTGGATTTCAGCGTACGCGAGTCTTGATGCCCGAGGCCCCTGGTCTGGAGCAGCGCCCCCCTCTGCCCTCGGTGGGCTAGCGTTCCGTCTGCTCAAGGATACCGATGGAGACTCGCGCTTCCTGTGAGCGCAGCGACTCGGCGTTAAAGCAGAAGCACCTGCTGCTTGTTTCCCTGAATCACCTGAAATGTTAAATCGTCTTCTCATGTCCCAGGACGGCACATTTTATCATTTATCGCTCAAAAGTCCCGCCCAAAGGTTTGAGTTAATAGTTTTCACGTGTCCGTGACTCTGAAGTGTGGGGTCATCTTCAGAGGCCCTTTGAAGTGACGGTCTGGGTTTATCACTCGGGACGCGTCCTCCTCTTTCTCCTCTTCCCACCCTGAACGTCCCCCCTCCTCGTCCGTAGGGGGGGGGGGGTCATTCCTGAACAGCTTTCTGTGGAGGCGTCTGTGGAAATGATCTCAGTCATTCTGTGCATTTCTCAAACTTCCTGTCTTTCAAACGAGCATGTTTTCTAGGGAGGGGCTGCAGACCCCCCCATATAGACGGTCAGGTCCCAGTGTGGACGTCCAGGCTGCTCGCTGGGCTGGGCTGGGGGCGTGGCTGCCCCAGAGAAAGTGACCGTGCCGTCTTTGACCCACGCCACAGGGTTCTTCCCCCTTCGGTCTCCAGAAGTGAGGTTCAGCATTGGAGCTCCGCCCAACGGAGGATGCATGAGATGAGCATGTTTCTCATTGGACAACTATTCTGGGAGGCTGTTGTTTTCCCTTCTCGTGTTGTCGTCGCTCTTCTTCCTCTGTCCCGTCCTGTCAAACGGCTGATATCCTCCTCGGAGTGCCAGAAGAACGTAAACGAACTCCCGACCTTCCTCCTTCCTCCCCCTCGAGGAATTCACACGCGACCTAACTCCGTTTTCGGAGCTTTCCATTGGTTCAGCCGCAGCAATGTGATCTCGCCATCCAAACTGGCTGAGGCCCCGCCTCATCTGAGGTGGTTGCCCACGGCAACGTAGTTGTGAATAACCCAGATAAACGGTCGGCATCTATATTTCGGCCAGCCTCCAGGAAAGCGTTCGGATCAGCACGGGAGGGAGGCCCCGCCCACTCTCAGCCGAGCGACTTCTGTTTAGGCATATGCAGGTCCGTCCAATCACATGCCAGTGTTTGTGAAACGTCGTGCTTTTCTAACGGTCTGTATTGTTTCCTACCCCCCCCCCCCCCCCCCCTACGTGTTTGTGCGCCCCTCTCGCTGCCGCAGGGTACGCCCGTGTTTGTCCACGCCGGGCCCTTCGCCAACATCGCCCATGGAAACTCCTCGGTGCTGGCAGACAAGCTGGCCCTGAAGCTGGTTGGACGGGATGGCTTCGTGGGTGAGAGCACACTGATCTGCCAATCCGAGGGCCTCAGAGCCAGGCGGGCGGGGCGGGGCGGGCGGGGCCATGAATGGGCTTCAGTGTTCTGGCTCCGCTCTGGCTCTGAATGAACCGTGGAAGTGTTGCGTAACAGAGTAGAGGAAGCTGAAGCAGCTCGGTCATCTTCAGCTTCCTGCGGCGTTCATTTTGTCTTGCTGCAGAAGTATGTCTGGAATGTGTGTGTGCGTGTGTGTGTGTGTGTGCGTGCGTGTGTGTGTGTGTGTGTGTGTGTGAGAGAGCGGGGCGAGTCTGTGCATGATCCTCGTTCAGAGGCGTTCCCCTGTGAGCTTGGGAAGCGTGAGAACAGAGGAGCTGGAGGCTCGAAGTCCGTCCCCCCCCCCCCCCCCCCTCGTCTGTGTTTTTGTTACCGTACTCTCAGGTATGCCAGGAACTCGGCCTCCCTCTTTTTGCCCCGCCCCCCTCACTCCCCTAATGCATCAGCTTTTATGTAATTTCTAATTTCATCTGATTCTGAAATATAAACCCAATAATTCTGGTTCATGTCGCTCTTTTTGATCAAACACGAAAGATTAACCCCTCAGTGGACCAACATGAAATGAGCTCTTTGGACAAATTCGATTTTAACCGTAGATATGCTGCCGGTGGGTGATGGATGGATGGATGGATGGATGGATGGATGGATGCTCCTGCATCATCAAATGTCTGGAGCAGCGAGCACAGGTGACCTCTTCCTGCCTTAAACGCCGGGTCTCACCTTCTGCAGAAACCTCAGCAGCAGATCATCTGGCGATGCATTCTGGGCAACGTTCCCTCTGAGCTGCGAAAATCTCCGCAGAGCACAAAAACAAAATCCAACCTGAATTAAAAATAACAGAAACACGTAAAAATTCATCCTGTGCTACTGCTCAACATGAGCCAGACCGGCAACCGGTGATTCCGCTCGTCTCTGATTCTGCTCGTCTGTCTCTGATTCTGCTCGTCTCTGATTCCGCTCGTCTGTCTCTGATTCCGCTCGTCTGTCTCTGATTCCGCTCGTTTCTGATTCCGCTCGTCTGTCTCTGATTCCGCTCGTCTCTGATCCTGCTCGTCTGTCTCTGATTCCGCTCGTCTGTCTCTGATTCCGCTCGTCTCTGATTCCGCTCGTCTGTCTCTGATTCCGCTCGTCTGTCTCTGATTCTACTTGTCTGTCTCTGATTCTGCTCGTCTGTCTCTGATTCTACTTGTCTGTCTCTGATTCTGCTCGTCTGTCTCTGATTCTACTTGTCTGTCTCTGATTCTGCTCGTCTGTCTCTGATTCTACTTGTCTGTCTCTGATTCTGCTCGTCTGTCTCTGATTCCGCTCATCTCTGATTCCGCTCGTTTTATTTTTTAATCCTTAAACTACAATTTATACAATTAATACATTTTCTTAAATAACATCAATAAATAATAATACATTAAAATTGATCAGCAATATTAAATAGGGAGCACAAAATATAAAACACTTTAACCTATAAAACCAAAATGAGGAAGTCCGGTCGTCTTCTCCCACCGGAGTCACGGTGAAGCCGTACGCTACGCGCGCTACGTACGATACGCACGCTACGCACGCTACGTGCGCTACGTCATAGTTCCTCGTCTTTGCTTTCGACTGACCCTCCTTTGTTTTATCATCTCCGTCTCTCTCCGTCTCTTTTACGCCGTTAAATATTTCTCCGCGCTGTGTCTTGAAGGTTTGTTTACAACCGCTCTTCTTCTGCTAATACTCCCTGCACGCACTCTGACAATCAGGGCGCCACTGCCAACTACTGGAGAGGATGTGCAATTACACTTTAATCTAGTATGGCAAAAAAAGCATGTTCTCCGCGGTCACGGGCGCCCCCCCTGACATCGCACCGCCATTTGAGAACCACTGTATTCGTGGAATGTGTAAGCAGTTTGTCCTGCTCTTGTCTCCACTCAGCCACAGAGGCTGGCTTCGGAGCAGACATCGGGATGGAGAAGTTCTTCAACATCAAATGTCGGGCTTCGGGTCTGCAGCCAAACGTGGTGGTGCTAGTTGCAACCGTCAGAGCGTTGAAGATGCATGGGGGTGGCCCGAACGTGAGTTAACGCAGCGGTCAGGAAACCCCCCCACACACAACCCCCCCGAATTACATCGGAGGATATCAGGGTTTCTACACAACCTGAATTATTTGAGTTTTAACCGTTTTAACCGTGCTTTTCATGAACGACACTGCTACATTGTAACGCAGTAGAAATATTCATTTGTGTGGCAGCCGAGTAAGTGTGTTTAGTCGCCTTTGTCCTACTGATCAATCACTGATAGGTCAGATTTCTCTCTGCTGCAGCCCCCCTCATGTGATCCCATTCCTAACATCCCCCCCCCCGACTGAACCCGGAGCCTCGGGTTACTGGCGTTAGAGCTGCTCCATTGAAAGCAGGACGCATGAATCCCATGAATGATGAAATGCTGAATGCTGTCGGACGAATGTTCACTTTGTTGTGATGATTTGTCTTTGTGTGTTTGCAGGTGTCAGCTGGTGCACCTCTCCCCAGAGAGTACATCGATGAGGTACCAGCTCTGGTGATGATGTAATAATACGTGATATCCAGAGAGAAACATTATTATTCATGAAATCCCTTCAGATCAAACGGAATGATTGGCTGAACCAGTTTTATCTTCGTGGTTTGGATGATTTCAGGATCGAGAGCACAGGCCTCCGCCAAGCAGCTCGTTCCCCCTATAATTACATTCAGACCGTCCACACGGTGATCTGGATCAGCACCAGAAGGTTCTACATTGTTCTTGGTGTCTTTATACACCAACATGAAAGTCGATGTTGGTGTATAAGTCTGATCTTATCTGTAAAGGGGCTTTTCAATGTTAAAATTAAATCTTTTTCCCCCGACTCCATTCTGGATCGGATCCAGATGAAATTCGGTGGTGTGATAGAGCCCCCCCCCTTACATGATTGTCTTAAATTCCATAAACATCGGTCAATAATCAACCGAGCTATTGAGGAACAAGGTTTGAAGCGCCATTGACTGCAATGTTACTGAACATTTCAAACCGATCCAGAATTCAGGATCTCTTCTGGATCACCAAAATGTAATGATCTGTTCCTGGTAGCGTTCCAAACAGTTCCTGAATATTTCCTGAAGATCTGTCCGGAACGTTCCGAGTTATCTTGCTAACGGACAAACCTCCGTCTCTGCGATTCTAAAAGGATTAAATCCGCGTCGCGAGGCTGTGTCTGATCGATCGGTCGTTGCAACGCGCCGATAGAACTTGTTTGATGTTGGTAAAGCCAGTAATAGCAGCTCTGTTGTTCAGGCCTCCGCCATGACACACAATTACATCCCATAATTCCAGTTTGCTCGGCTCAAGCTCTCGTCGCTTTCTTACTGTGATGAAGAGGAAAAATAAACAACTGATGATGACGATGACGAATGGCTCAATCGTACGATCAAAACAAAGAATGATGCTCGGGTTAATACGGCGCCGTAACAGCCTTGTTGCTATGCTACAGGCGTCACAATAACGGCCGTCGCTTCACACCCAACGGAATGTCTGAGCTCTGTTTCTGTCTTCTCCTGGAGAACCTGAGCCTGGTTGAAGGTGGTTGCCGTAGCAATCTCAAGAAGCAGATCCAGATCGTGCACCTTTTCGGGGTGCCGGTGGTCGTGGCGCTAAATGTCTTCAAGTAAGATGTCAAAAGTCCTCGCCAGCCTTTCTGTGATGCGGCGTGTTCTTCATGGTCACGGCGGTTCCTCCCATTCCTCAGGACGGACACTCGGGCAGAGATTGATCTTGCGTGTCAGATTGCGAAAGCGTGCGGCGCCTCCGACGCCGTGCCGTGTCATCATTGGGCGCAGGGCGGCCGAGGCGCCCTGGAACTGGCCCGTGCTGTGAACGAGGCTGCCAGCAGACCCAGCAACTTCCACTTCCTGTACGACTTGCAGGTAAGTCATCGTAATCTGTGAAGCTCAAACATCCGGCTGTCCTCCGAAGGACAAAGCTTCATCATCATCATCATCATCATTACATACTAGTGAAAGCTTAGCAGGAGGAGCATCAAACCAGGAACGTGAACCCTGTTCTATTTCCTCCATTTCGGTAAGAACCCTCAAATCTAGCGGTCCTCGAGTGGAACCTCGGTTCTCGAGCGACCCGGTTCTCGAGCGACGCTGTTTTTGACCAAATAAATGGAGTTTAAAATGCCTTGGAAGTTGCACAGATGTTCGGAGTTTGAACACACGAGTGGAGCCGAGGCGAACCAAAGGCACGCCAACGAAGGCGGAGTCTGTCCGAGGAGGTCCGGTTTGCAGATTGTGGCTTTGTTCCCTTTAGCGACGCCCGCCTGCATTTGCTCCTCCCTTTGATGCTTGCCAGCGCTCGCATGCTTCACCCGTCTTTCCTGCAGATGCCAATCGTCCAGAAAATCCGAACGATTGCCCAGAAGGTGTACGGAGCCGATGACATCGCGCTGTCTCCAGCGGCCCGGGCCAAGATAGATTACTACGACAAACAGGTGGGATCAATAACACGCCCGTGTCCCGCGTCCTCCCCTGCTGACCGCTCAGCGGCTCTTTGTGCTTTGCTTCCTGCATCCAGGCCTACGGTTCGTTGCCCATATGCATGGCCAAGACTCACCTGTCCCTGTCCCACATGCCTGATAAGAAGGGGACGCCCACCGGCTTCGTGCTGCCCATCCGAGACGTCCGTGCGAGCGTCGGGGCCGGCTACATCTACCCGCTCGTAGGAACGGTACGCATGGGACAGCAGCTTCATGCTAACGGTAGCTCTGTTCATTAGGGCCCAAAGTCAGAGACTTCAAAGCGAATGGATCACAAACCTGGATCGAGCGCATCGATTTGCATTGTGGATGCTCTCCTCAGACGAGGGGGGGGGGGGGAGTGGAAGTGTGCTTCTAACCCAGGAACAAGCAGAAGTCCGTTCATGAAGGTTTTAGGGCCAAATCTGGAACATGTTAGCTTCATGCAAAAGGCTCTCCGGCCCCGGGTTTTGTCTTGCAGGCACTGCAGGGCGTCGTGGGGTGTGTACGTTGTCTGTTTGGACTAGGAGACATTCTCGGGCTGTCGCTATGGGGTCGCTGGTCTGCCTGCTTTACCATGAACCCGCTCTGTGTTTGGGTCTCTGCAGTCTGACGTCTGGTTTCTCAGGAGGCAGCTCCCTGAGGACGTTGCCTCCTGTCGCTTTATCGGTTTACCCTGGGGCCTGAGCTTTGATAGGCTGAGGCCGAGGTGTCAAAGGCTGGGCATGCTGGGAAGGCCTGGCAGTGTCTCTGTGTGGCGTCTGTCCAGTCTCAACCCTGCCTTTGATCTGCTCCGGCCCGCGGTGCTGCTGGCGTGTTCGTAACCCTTGAACTGTGACTCCCAACCGAACAGTCTCCAGATTGTTCTTTGAAGTCTCTGACTGTCAGACGGATCAAAGATAACCGGAACAGAAGATTCACTTTGAAGTAATTGTCATGGCTCAAACGAAACAAATCTACGCAGACTATATATGATTAAAAAAGCGTCCCTCATTTCTGTCTCAAACAGATGCTGCAGGACAGCGTCCCTCATTTCTGTCTCAAACAGATGCTGCAGGACAGCGTCCCTCATTTCTGTCTCAAACAGATGCTGCAGGACAGCGTCCCTCATTTCTGTCTCAAACAGATGCTGCAGGACAGCGTCCCTCATTTCTGTCTCAAACAGATGCTGCAGGACAGCGTCCCTCATTTCTGTCTAAACAGATGCTGCAGGACAGCGTCCCTCATTTCTGTCTAAACAGATGCTGCAGGACAGCGTCCCTCATTTCTGTCTAAACAGATGCTGCAGGACAGCGTCCCTCATTTCTGTCTCAAACAGATGCTGCAGGACAGCGTCCCTCATTTCTGTCTCAAACAGATGCTGCAGGACAGCGTCCCTCATTTCTGTCTCAAACAGATGCTGCAGGACAGCGTCCCTCATTTCTGTCTAAACAGATGCTGCAGGACAGCGTCCCTCATTTCTGTCTCAAGCAGATGCTGCAGGACAGCGTCCCTCATTTCTGTCTCAAACAGATGCTGCAGGACAGCGTCCCTCATTTCTGTCAAACAGATAATGCAGGACAGCGTCCCTCATTTCTGTCTCCAACAGATGCTGCAGGACAGCGTCCCTCATTTCTGTCTAAACAGATGCTGCAGGACAGCGTCCCTCATTTCTGTCTCAGACAGATGCTGCAGGACAGCGTCCCTCATTTCTGTCTCAAACAGATGCTGCAGGACAGCGTCCCTCATTTCTGTCTCAAACAGATGCTGCAGGACAGCGTCCCTCATTTCTGTCTAAACAGATGCTGCAGGACAGCGTCCCTCATTTCTGTCTCAAGCAGATGCTGCAGGACAGCGTCCCTCATTTCTGTCTAAACAGATGCTGCAGGACAGCGTCCCTCATTTCTGTCTAAACAGATGCTGCAGGACAGCGTCCCTCATTTCTGTCTCAAACAGACGCTGCAGGACAGCGTCCCTCATTTCTGTCTAAACAGATGCTGCAGGACAGCGTCCCTCATTTCTGTCTCAGACAGATGCTGCAGGACAGCGTCCCTCATTTCTGTCTCAGACAGATGCTGCAGGACAGCGTCCCTCATTTCTGTCGAAACAGATGCTGCAGGACAGCGTCCCTCATTTCTGTCTCAAACAGATGCTGCAGGACAGCGTCCCTCATTTCTGTCTCAAGCAGATGCTGCAGGACAGCGTCCCTCATTTCTGTCTAAACAGATGCTGCAGGACAGCGTCCCTCATTTCTGTCTAAACAGATGCTGCAGGACAGCGTCCCTCATTTCTGTCTCAAGCAGATGCTGCAGGACAGCGTCCCTCATTTCTGTCTCAAACAGATGCTGCAGGACAGCGTCCCTCATTTCTGTCTCAAGCAGATGCTGCAGGACAGCGTCCCTCATTTCTGTCTCAAACAGATGCTGCAGGACAGCGTCCCTCATTTCTGTCTCAAGCAGATGCTGCAGGACAGCGTCCCTCATTTCTGTCTCAAGCAGATGCTGCAGGACAGCGTCCCTCATTTCTGTCTAAACGGATGCTGCAGGACAGCGTCCCTCATTTCTGTCTTAAACAGATGCTGCAGGACAGCGTCCCTCTTTTCTGTCTCAAGCAGATGCTGCAGGACAGCGTCCCTCATTTCTGTCTCAAGCAGATGCTGCAGGACAGCGTCCCTCATTTCTGTCTAAACAGATGCTGCAGGACAGCGTCCCTCATTTCTGTCTCAAGCAGATGCTGCAGGACAGCGTCCCTCATTTCTGTCTCAAACAGATGCTGCAGGACAGCGTCCCTCATTTCTGTCTCAAACAGATGCTGCAGGACAGCGTCCCTCATTTCTGTCTCAAACAGATGCTGCAGGACAGCGTCCCTCATTTCTGTCTCAAACAGATGCTGCATCTATGGACAAGTGCTGCGAATTAGCTTCACAATTTCAGTTTTGGACACTTTCAGTAATATCTTCTGATTAGCTCCACAAAGGAGGTTCTGTTTCTGCTGTCCTTCACCAGGACACTGTGGACAAACAGATTTGTTGTATCTTCAAAAGCTCTGGATCAAGACCCAGAAGAATCTGCCGTTACTCAAAGTGAATAACTTCTAAACTAGTAATGAGATCAATGTGAATCAAATTGCTAAAGGTTTGTTTTCATGGTTAAGGAATCTAAAGATATAGATTAAATAAATGTAGGGCCGTTATTATTACCCTCGCCGAAGAGGAGGCGAGGGTATTGCAATTGGGTGCGTTTGTCTGTTTGTTTGTCTGTTTGTCTGTCCGAGCGCATAACTCAAAAACTAGTAACCCAATCGACTTGAAATCTTTACACAAGCAAGGTTCTGTCCGTGGCTCGGTCCTCCCCGAGAATGGCGTTGATCCGGATCTGGATCCAGATTCTAGAATTATTTTTACATCTGGAATTGTGCCTGTACTGTAAACTGCCACTTTAAGAGGGAGGGACACGAATGGCATGATGGGAAAAAGAGTCCAGAAGGAGTCTTGTAGTACGTTCCGGAGCAGCAAGCTAGAGCAGGTTTGGCCCCTCTGATCCGGAAGCCCTGTTTACTGTCTCACAAGATCCAATAGTCTTTTGGAGGCGGGGTCTGCAATCTCTGATTGTCTTTCTAGTTTGCCATTGCAATGCCACAATTCATGCACATTTACTACAAATTGAAGTATACACTGTGTATACTTTGATTTCTGTTGTGGACTGTATATTATACTAATATATAATGTACTGTACATAATATATGATCTAACCTTTACTTGTAAATGAAGTCTATACTCCGATCCTGTATAAGTCGTCCTTATCTACAGAATTTGAAATTGAAATTCTGTTGAAATTGTTTTCTGTTATTTTATGTGGGGAAAACTGATTTGACATACGATCGGTTTGGAGTTACAAGCTCGGTCCGGGAACGAATTATACTTACTTGTATGTCAAGGTATTACTGTGATTGAATTATTCCCTAAAAACAAGAGTCTGTTGCCAGGGCGACCAGCTCTACTCACCTTCAGGACGCTTCTGTTCTCGGCCTTTAATTAGATAACACATACATTTTTATTTATCATTACAGACCCAAAATGCAGCTTTTGTGGTTGTAGAATTCCTATTTAAGAATGGAGTAGAAATATTCTGGCAGTAACCTTGATCCATCGGTGTGGTCGCCTGCATCAGCGCCATGACCTTCTTAACTTGTCTGTAGCTTCTTGACTTGTCTGTAGCTTCTTTACTTGTCTGTAGCTTCTTTACTTGTCTGTAGCTTCTTTACTTGTCTGCAGCTTCTTTACTTGTCTGCAGCTTCTTTACTTGTCTGTAGCTTCTTAACTTGTCTGTAGCTTCTAAACTTGTCTGTAGCTTCTTTACTTGTCTGTAGTTTCTTGACTTGTCTGCAGCTTCTTGACTTGTCTGTAGCTTCTTAACTTGTCTGCAGCTTCTTGACTTGTCTGTAGCTTCTTTACTTGTCTGTAGCTTCTTTACTTGTCTGTAGCTTCTTTACTTGTCTGCAGCTTCTTGACTTGTCTGCAGCTTCTTGACTTGTCTGTAGCTTCTTTACTTGTCTGTAGCTTCTTTACTTGTCTGTAGCTTCTTTACTTGTCTGTAGCTTCTTGACTTGTCTGTAGCTTCTTAACTTGTCTGTAGCTTCTTAACTTGTCTGCAGCTTCTTGACTTGTCTGCAGCTTCTTGACTTGTCTGCAGCTTCTTGACTTGTCTGCAGCTTCTTTACTTGTCTGTAGCTTCTTTACTTGTCTGCAGCTTCTTTACTTGTCTGCAGCTTCTTTACTTGTCTGTAGCTTCTTTACTTGTCTGTAGCTTCTTTACTTGTCTGCAGCTTCTTGACTTGTCTGCAGCTTCTTGACTTGTCTGTAGCTTCTTTACTTGTCTGTAGCTTCTTTACTTGTCTGTAGCTTCTTTACTTGTCTGTAGCTTCTTGACTTGTCTGTAGCTTCTTAACTTGTCTGTAGCTTCTTAACTTGTCTGCAGCTTCTTGACTTGTCTGCAGCTTCTTGACTTGTCTGCAGCTTCTTGACTTGTCTGCAGCTTCTTTACTTGTCTGCAGCTTCTTTACTTGTCTGCAGCTTCTTTACTTGTCTGCAGCTTCTTTACTTGTCTGTAGCTTCTTTACTTGTCTGTAGCTTCTTGACTTGTCTGCAGCTTCTTGACTTGTCTGTAGCTTCTTGACTTGTCTGTAGCTTCTTGACTTGTCTGCAGCTTCTTGACTTGTCTGCAGCTTCTTTACTTGTCTGTAGTTCCTCTGACCTTTTGGGGGGCCTTTTGAGCCATATTTAGATGACGGGAACAAAGCGATCACTGTTTGTGGCTAAACTCATCGCTGCTCGTCTTTGGGCTCGTCGCGTTGATCTTATTTATGCAGGGTCTGAGAACAGAGCAGCTGTTTGTGGTTAAACTTTAGTAGGGTTTTAGTTATTACCTTTCATCGGGTTTTGTCGCATATATATTTTCATGACAGTTTAAGAATGGATGCGCACACAGGCCGTCACCTTGTCTGTGCACCTCGCGTGGAGGTTGCGGCGAGATGACGTCTTTGTATCTACAGTAATGTCTCTGTTTTACAGCAGAGTTGTGGTTCGTAATTTCATCTACAAGTTTTTAAGGCCTTGACATTTTGAATGAGGTACAATGAAGGTATTTTTAAAGCAGTCCATTTTTTCTGATATTGGCGTTTTCCTATAAAAATTGTCTGCCTTTGCCCTCCCCAGATGAGCACCATGCCTGGTCTGCCAACCCGACCTTGTTTCTACGACATCGACCTTGACCCAGTCACAGAGGAGATCACCGGGCTCTTCTAAGCGCGCTCCAGGTAAGGGGAGGATCCAGCACAAAAGCCAGAGCCCCATTGGGTGATGCTGCATTTGACTATCTATCTACTATCCTAACTAATAGATGCTTTCTGGTCTTTCCCAAGGATCCCTCAGCTCCATGCTGTCAGACCCCCCCCCCCCCCCCTGCTGTGTTCACAGGAGCCTTGGCTTCATGCTGTATTTGCATATCTGTGTGATAAACCAAAGACGACCAGCAACATCCTGCGTGTGACGAGTCGATTTAAGTCTCCCATCACTTTGAATTGTGCTTTCATTCGACTGGAATGTTACTCATGTTACTCAGGCTCAATGATTTGCTTTTGTACTCCTAAAAGCAATAGTATTGGTTATAACCATTAACGTCTCTGTAGATTTCACACTCAGGTTTGCGTCCTTGTTCTTGCAGTGTAAGCTGTTTTTTATTCGATATTAACATCCAGTGCCTGTGTGTTGAATGAAAGCTGCTGTAAAGTACAGAACAGTTGACCTAATGTGCTAATTATCTTTATCGTCATTGTGCTGTGTGCCTTTCCTAATAAATGTGTTGTGTACTCTTGACTGTGCGTGTTTGTCCACCTTGGCTCAGTCTGTTTAGTCCGAGCGCCATCAGGCCGTCTCCTGGTTCTCCAAGAAGAACCTTATAAACGGCGGATGAAGACGTTTCAGTGCATCCATAGTTTATTGCTTTCTTTTTTTGGTAAAGAAAAAGAAAGCCTTCTCATTGGTTCTCTCTCATACTAAAACACTAATAAATAAATCAAAAAGTTTAGTGCCAAATCACCTTACGGTACTTTGACATCTCTATATTTAAGATGAATCTTAAATTATAACGATATACAAATGTCTGAAATGAGCTTTTACTTATTTAATTCATGCCTCTAATTGCAAGCCAAACCCAAGCCTCGCTTGAATGAGAACACTTCCCACATAACTTGACAGGTTTGATTGTGTGATCGGAAGCAGATCCGAATGTCATGAAATCGTTTCATTGAGTCAGTTTCTTCAACTTGCTGATGTTTCTGGTTTCCCAACACAGGAATGTCTCTATAGGATGAAATAAAATGTCATTTTGTTATAATGTAACACAAACAGCTGTCGCCTGGTGAATCAGGTGACAGACGTATTTTCTGACTCCCGGTACATTTTGTTGGGTCATGGAGCTCCGGATATCCACATGCATCTACAGCTCCTTCTCGCTGCCGTCCTCTGACGTCAGTTGTGATGTTTGAAGAACATCTTTCCTCCTTTGCTGCACCTGGAAGATAATTTGTGTCTGCTTAACCCAACTGTCAGTTGAACCATTTAACACTGGACTATTAGTCCTTTGTTCTTTCTTCAGTTGAACCATTTAACACTGGACTATTAGTCCTTTGTTCTTTCTTCAGTTGAACCATTTGACGCTGGACTATTAGTCCTTTGTTCTTTCTTCAGTTGAAGCATTTAACGCTGGACTATTAGTCCTTTGTTCTTTCTTTGGCTGAACCATTTAACGCTGGACTATTAGTCCTTTGTTCTTTCTTCGGTTGAACCATTTAACGCTGGGCTATTAGTCCTTTGTTCTTTTCTCAGTTGAAGCATTTAACGCTGGACTATTAGTCCTTTGTTCTTTCTTCAGTTGAACCATTTAACGCTGGACTATTAGTCCTTTGTTCTTTTTTCAGTTGAAGCATTTAACACTGGACTATTAGTCCTTTGTTCTTTCTTCGGCTGAACCATTTAACGCTGGACTATTAGTCCTTTGTTCTTTCTTCGGTTGAACCATTTAACGCTGGACTATTAGTCCTTTGTTCTTTCTTCAGTTGAACCATTTAACGCTGGACTATTAGTCCTTTGTTCTTTTCTCAGTTGAACCATTTAACACTGGACTATTAGTCCTTTGTTCTTTCTTCAGTTGAACCATTTAACGCTGGACTATTAGTCCTTTGTTCTTTATTCAGTTGAAGCATTTAACGCTAGACTATTAGTCCTTTGTTCTTTCTTCGGTTGAACCATTTAATGCTGGACTATTAGTCCTTTGTTCTTTTTTCAGTTTAACCATTTAACGCTGGACTATTAGTTCTTTGTTCTTTCTTCAGTTGAACCATTTAATGCTGGACTATTAGTCCTTTGTTCTTTTCTCAGTTGAACCATTTAACGCTGGACTATTAGTCCTTTGTTCTTTTCTCAGTTGAACCATTTAACGCTGGACTATTAGTCCTTTGTTCTTTCTTCGGTTGAACCATTTAACGCTGGACTATTAGTCCTTTGTTCTTTTCTCAGTTGAACCATTTAACGCTGGATTATTAGTCCTTTGTTCTTTTCTCAGTTGAACCATTTAACGCTGGACTATTAGTCCTTTGTTCTTTCTTCAGTTGAACCATTTAACGCTGGACTATTAGTCCTTTGTTCTTTCTTTGGTTGAACCATTTAACGCTGGACTATTAGTCCTTTGTTCTTTTCTCAGTTGAACCATTTAACGCTGGACTATTAGTCCTTTGTTCTTTTCTCAGTTGAACCATTTAACGCTGGACTATTAGTCCTTTGTTCTTTTCTCAGTTGAACCATTTAACGCTGGACTATTAGTCCTTTGTTCTTTTCTCAGTTGAACCATTTAACGCTGGACTATTAGTCCTTTGTTCTTTTCTCAGTTGAACCATTTAACGCTGGACTATTGTCCTTTGTTCTTTCTTCGGTTGAACCATTTAACGCTGGACTATTAGTCATTTGTTCTTTTCTCAGTTGAACCATTTAACGCTGGACTATTAGTCCTTTGTTCTTTTCTCAGTTGAACCATTTAACGCTGGACTATTAGTCCTTTGTTCTTTCTTCGGTTGAACCATTTAACGCTGGACTATTAGTCATTTGTTCTTTTCTCAGTTGAACCATTTAACGCTGGACTATTAGTCCTTTGTTCTTTATTCAGTTGAACCATTTAACGCTGGACTATTGTCCTTTCTTCAGTTGAACCATTTAACGCTGGACTATTAGTCCTTTGTTCTTTCTTCAGATTTAAGGATTTAATTTGACTCCCTTTAATAAAGAAAGAAAGAAAGCCTTTATTTATCATTATGTCACACTTTTTACACCCCTCGGGCCCCTCGAAACAACCACACACATGCACCTGGAGCAGTTGGGGGGATGGTGCCTTGCTCAAGGGCTCCCCCTAACTTTCAATGCCATTTGTATGTGTTTATCTGACCTGTGTACTTTGCATGAGACATAAAATAAAAGTTCTTCTCATGTAAAATGAATCAAAGCGTGCAGCTTCAACGTTACACCGGTGAGTTTGTCTTCTGCCTCCTCTCCCCCCCTCCATCACCATCTGATGCAGCCCCCCCCCCCATGTGATGCTAAAGGGGGGTGTGTCCTAAGAGAGTTACCGGCCGTCACCGCTCCAGATCCAGGCCATCCCGGGGCGGGGCTGCTCTGCAGGGTAGCCACGGTGACCGGTCGCCCACCGGTCGCCATGGGAGCAGAGAGCTCGGTGCAGCGGGACAGGAGGAGCACGGATGATGCCTCAGCCTCCGCGGGCGACCTGAGCTCGGAGACGCTACGGGAGGGAGGCAGCGCCCCCGGTATCAAGGTAAGCTTTACTGTCCAGAGCGCAGCGCGCACCGAGAGTCCCGAGTCCCGGTCCTCCGGGGGGGAGGGGGGGGGGGGGGGGGTCGTGGTTGCTGAGCTGACTGGTCATCTTTATTGTGCCTCCTCATGTTCGCTGCGACATTGCTTCTTCATCTGTCTTCCCAGTCCCCCCCCGTCCCCCCCATCCTCTGCATGGCGCAGCTTCTCGCTGAGTCATGCAGCAGGAATGAAGCGGTTCAGACTTACATCCAACCGGAGACCAACAACCTCCAACAACTTGGTCCTTGTGAAGCGCATTACCTAGAAAGGATCATTGAATCGGATCGTCAAATGAATCGGATTGTTAAATGAATCGGATTTCCAGATGAATCGGATCGTCACATGAATCGGATTGCCACATGAATCGGATTGCCACATGAATCGGATTGCCACATGAATCGGATTGCCACATGAATCGGATCATCACATGAATCGGATCGCCACATGAATCGGATCGTCACATGAATCGGATCGTCACATGAATCGGATCGTCACATGAATCAGATTTCCACATAATCAGATTTCCACATGAATCGGATTTCCACATGAATCGGATTGTCACATGAATCGGATCGTCACATGAATCAGATTTCCACATGAATCGGATTTCCACATGAATCGGATTTCCACATGAATCGGATTGTCACATGAATCGGATCGTCACATGAATCAGATTTCCACATGAATCGGATCGTCACATGAATCAGATTTCCACATGAATCGGATTGTCACATGACTCAGATTTCCACATGAATCGGATCGTCACATGAATCGGATCGTCACATGAATCGGATCGTCACCTGAATCGGATTGTCACCTGAATCGGATCGTCACATGAATCGGATCGTCAAATGAATCGGATTGTTAAATGAATCAGATTTCCACATGAATCGGATCGTCACATGAATCGGATTGCCACATGAATCGGATCATCACATGAATCGGATCGCCACATGAATCGGATCGTCACATGAATCGGATCGTCACATGAATCGGATTGTCAAATGAATCGGATCGTCACATGAATCAGATTTCCACATGAATCAGATTTCCACATGAATCGGATTTCCACATGAATCGGATTGTCACATGAATCGGATCGTCACATGAATCAGATTTCCACATGAATCGGATCGTCACATGAATCGGATCGTCACATGAATGAGATTTCCACATGAATCGGATTGTCACATGAATCAGATTTCCACATGAATCGGATCGTCACATGAATCGGATCGTCACCTGAATCGGATTGTCACCTGAATCGGATCGTCACATGAATCGGATCGTCACATGAATCGGATCGCCACATGAATCGGATCGTCAAATGAATCGGATTGTCACGTGAATCGGATCGTCACATTATTCGGATTGCCACGTGAATCGGATCGTCACATGAATCGGATCGTTACATGAATCAGATTTCCACATGAATCGGATCGTCACATGAATCATATTTCCACATGAATCGGATCGTCACATGAATCGGATCGTCACATGAATCGGATCGTCACATGAATCAGATTTCCACATGAATCGGATCGTCACATGAATCGGATTGTCACATGAATCAGATTTCCACATGAATCGGATTGTCACCTGAATCGGATCGTCACCTGAATCGGATCGTCACCTGAATCGGATCGTCACATGAATCGGATCGTCACATGAATCGGATTGTCACATGAATCGGATCGTCACATGAATCGGATTTCCACATGAATCGGATCGTCACATGAATCGGATCGTCACATGAATCGGATCGTCACATGAATCAGATTTCCACATGAATCGGATCGTCACATGAATCCGATCGTCACCTGAATCGGATCGTCACCTGAATCGGATCGTCACATGAATCGGATCGTCACATGAATCGGATCGTCACATGAATCGGATCGTCACATGAATCGGATCGTCACATGAATCGGATCGTCACATGAATCGGATCGTCACCTGAATCGGATCGTCACCTGAATCGGATCGTCACATGCATCGGATCGTCACATGCATCGGATCGTCACATGAATCGGATCGTCACCTGAATCGGATCGTCACATGCATCGGATCGTCACATGAATCGGATCGTCACATGAATCGGATCGTCACCTGAATCGGATCGTCACATGCATCGGATCGTCACCTGAATCGGATCATCACATGAATCGGATTGTTAAATGAATCGGATCGTCACCTGAATCGGATCGTCACCTGAATCGGATCATCACCTGAATCGGATTGTTAAATGAATCGGATCGTCACCTGAATCGGATCGTCACATGAATCGGATCATCACATGAATCTGCACTGTTACCTCAGTGTAAATCCTCAGCAGTGAATATTTTCAAAGTACCTGCTAATGATTTGGTGTTTCACCACCTGCTTTGTTCACGCCTCGTTAGATTTATGTCATTTGTTTTATAGGCGAGGGGTCAAAGGTCAGATTTAGGGCCTTGCTGCATCTCTGTAGGCCAGCAGAAAGTTGACATGACACTGAGGGAGACATTCGGTGTGACATGAAGAACAAGAAGACTCCAAGAGGCCTTTTCAGTTCTAAATGACTGGTCCAGGGTCCAGATACTTGTACTCCTGTTGGAGGCAGTCAGACTGCCCAGGAGTATTTTCATTCTCCTTATGAATGCTAATCCAGGCTGGTACCAGAGTTCTGGTGTGTCCCGGTAATGCAGGCTGGTACCAGAGTTCTGGTGTGTAATGCAGGCTGGTACCAGAGTTCTGGTGTGTCCCGGTCAACTCTCCCATCTGCTTTCAGTCAGTGAAGTATAGTATATAAAATATAAACAATAATACCAATAATAGCAATAAACTATAGACTCTATTTGCTTATTGATTAAGAGCCAGCCGGGGCATCTCTCCAGATTTCATGCCACTCATGCCGCCCCTTCCGGGGCTTTTGTTTGTGGTTCATTCATCATTTTGTGTTTCTCCAATGGAGGGAAGCTCCGGCTTCGACAGGCGTGTCGTTTCTTTATCTTCACCCTCACGCTGTGAATACAGAGTTTCATCAGATTAAACTGAGTTATTAGATCTTGGGTCTTTCATTTTGTTTGTTGTGCTCAAAGGCGTTTCGCGAAAACCTTTGTTGCTGTTTTTGATAAAATGTTTGTTATGTGAATCTTAATTTATTTTCCAATTCATCTTTTACCACATTTTTGAGTTGATCTTTGATTTGATTTGCCAATTCCTTGCATTTATCTCTTTGTTTTTACTATAAATTCCTTAGTGACTCCTCTAATTGGTCATATTTCTTTCTTTTCATTTTATTCAAGAATTGTCTTCAGAAATTCATTTCCCTCTCCTGCCTAATTGGATCCCAGATTATTGTCGTGCCAACTTCACCATTTTTGTTATCTTTTATGCATTCACTAATTTCTTTTTTAATCTCCTTTACCGTTGTTGAATTATTAAGAATACCAATATTTATTCTCCATTGTTTAAATAGATGGTCAAGTAAATTGCATTATGGTCTGGGGCAGGGGTCACCAACCTTTCTGAAGCCGAGGGCTCCTTTCTGGGCACCGATTCATGCAAAGGGCTACCAGTTTGATACACACTTCTGGAATAAAATATTTGCTCAATTTACCATTAATCATTAATGATATTCATATATGTAAATACACTGATCATGTTTAATGATTACTCACACTAATTATTAACAACTGGTCATATTTCGGTCGAAAAACACAAGCATGTACCTCTACTATGTAAATACATAGACAAAAATATCAAAAAAATATTTATAATAAGATATCAAATCAGTTATGTTTGGGGGTTGTTACGTTGCAAGGCATTCTGGGTGTAACATCAAACGGCTGCAGCACCCAGCTCACTGCTATTGATTAGGATGGCATCGATCTTTTAGCCTTTACAGTCTGAACCACACTACATATTCTTGTGTTTTTAGACCGATTTGTGAAAACAGTCAGGGATCACTTTAACCTGTCTGTCAGTCTGTCAGAGATATTTAATAGGAAGATGCCTATTTGAGTGCAGAGTAACGGGTAAAGCCGTCTTCACATTTTAACATGCACTGTAATGTTGTTAGTGGGACGTATGATTATTATATGTCTTTCAAAGTTCGTTACAACAAACATGTTTGTGTTTGTGGTAGGATCCGTATTGACTTGAGAGCAGAACTCCAGCCGACCACATATTCCAGGTACTGAATGCTTTTATGTACGTGAACGGACTGGACTGGAAAAGTGTGTGGGCGTGTGTAAAGCTGCACACCAAACACATTAAGCTCATATAAGTGGTCATCTTGTCTGTGGATGTTTAATTACAACTCATTCTGAATGCTTTAAGTTAACTTTTTTAAATGTTAAGTTTTAACATTTCAGCACAGCCCAGTTTTTATTTACATTTTAAGTACATTTTCAAATAACATTGAAGATTTTTTTAATATTTATTTTATTACAGTGTTTAATTATCATATGCAGTGCATTTTAATTGATTTATTATTTTCAAATTTAAGGCTGCTTTCACATTGCCGCTGTTTGCTCCCTTTTAAACTGACCAGAGTTCCTTTCCTCGGATAATCCGCTCCGTTTGGGCCAGTGAGAACGCGCACCCGGACTCTGGAGAGGATCAAAAAAGTCCGCCTGAAAAGGAGGGTCTCGGTTCCTTTGGGCGGAGCAAAGGCAGGATCAGCTGTATTTAGTGACGCTACGCGGTGCATCTCCGGTAGAGGAAGTACAGCGAGTACTCCAAGCTGCTCCAAAAAAAATAAAAGTTTATTCGCTATACAGACGATACACAACGATACCTGTCAGTTCAGCCAGACAAAGTCGATCAGTTGGTTAGACTTCAGATGTGCCTTAAGGACATTAACTCCTGGATGACCTGTTATTAAATAAAACCGAGGTACCGGTTCTTGGGCCAACACATCTCAGAAATGTTTGTTGTAGTTGAACTAGATGGCATCTGTGTCCACCCACACCACTGCCAAGAATATGGGGGTAGTCTTTGATCAGGACCTGTCCTTTCAGTCCCAGATAAAGCACATTTCAAGGACTGCGTCCTTTCACCTTCGCAATATTTCAATATTCCAAGGTTTCTGCCTGTTAAAGGGAAGTTTATCCTTGCCTCCGTTGCAAAAGTGCTTGATCTTGTGGGTCAAGTTGGGTTCTGTCTTTCCCTGCAGGTCTTTGCCTGCCAATCCTGTAAAGTGCCTTGAGATATCTGTTATGAAAGTGAAAATGAATTGAACTGAAATATAATTAAAGAAAATAATGAGCTCCACATAAATTAGTTTGTAAAGTTTAAGGTATAGTCTTTCATCTGTGGGTGAGGTTTGGACACCAGTAACTACCCAAAACAAGCAGCGGACCAATCCTGATAGGCCAGACTCCACCTGCATGCTAACCCAAGATGTTCTGCATTTCCATCATGTAACACTGCCCCTACTCTCGTCAAGTTTACTTGTTTCCTTCCTGACATTTTTTTTGTATCCTCACCTTTACAGTTCTGTGTTGGGCCAAGTGCATGCCGAAAGGTACCATGTAGTACTGCAGACCACTGATAGGTCAATCGAGTCAAGTCAAACAAAGCTGGTACCCTCACATTCAGGACATACGAAAGATCAAAGCCTGATAAGACTGCTAAAGAACACACTCAATCTTTTTACACAGTCCTTTACCTCCACTCAGGTGCTCAAATTTCATACCTGTGCTATGAATGTGTGTCATGTCACAGACAGGGAGAACCCAAAAGCACGACAGGAGAAGGGAATCCAGAAACGTAACGTTAATGACTCCAGCAGACAAATCGGAAGTGGGCAGGCAGTAGACGAGTTCCAGGAGACAGGCAGAGTTCACAAACCAGGTAGTCAGATCAATCAGGCAGACCAATCCAAAGGAGCAGACAGGAGCAGGCAAAAGACGAAAACCCAAAAAACAAGCAGGGTGGGTACACGTGGATCAGAACCAGGGTTAGAGTGCTGGAGAGTAAGAACAAGTCGCTCAAGACAATCTGGCAGAGCGCAGAGGGCTGAGCAGACATTGATAGTCCTTTGCAATAAATCTGACAGCTCTTGCAAACACACTGAGCCAAGCTGTGTATGGGGAAAACTCCGTGTCTCAGGGCGTCTACATTGTTTGTGTCCCAAAATGTGTCTGCCAATTTTTCTATTAGTTTATCTTTAATGGATGACGATCTGTTCAAACTGATGTTTGGCTGAAATTGAGAAGCTCATCCATGTCATACAAAAATTAGGTTGACGTAGTCAGAATCCGATTACTCAAACTGGGAGAATGTTGTTCTCAGTAATATTAGGAAGAACTGTCCACAACCTCTCTTGCTCTATAACTACACTGCTTCTATTGAGCCTCTTGTCAAAAGCCGAAGTGTTCCTGGGCATGACTGACTGAATTCACTAAAGAGAGCAGTTGCAAGCCTGGATAATACAGACAATTGCATCACGAAAGGCATCTGGTGTAAACACTTATGAGAAGAAAAAACAGATATCAGTTCTGGGTCTGGTTTGGAAACAAATGATAAGGCAGTCCAATAAAGAGAAAGTCATTAGAACCAAGACTGTAGAAGTAATACATAAAATACTAGTTTGTGCAGTATTTTTTAATCAAAAATAAAAGACAAATCAGCTAGGTTCAACTAAATCCTACATTCTGGTTACTTGGAATCTAACTTTAAATGTAAATACTGGAGATTTCAAATTGTGCATATTGTTGCACTATTTGAAATCTCCAGTATTTACAAAATGCAAATCACCGCCAATAAGAAAGTTATACCGGATCGGTCGAGGCCCGGATTAACAACGACCGCCAGCAGCGTTGTTAACCCACGGGGCGCTAGTGGAAACTGGATTACTGTGAAGACAGAGACGAAGAAGAGGAGGAAGACGAGAATGGAAGAGTTTAGGATGGTGAGTAGAGACTCTGAATGTTGGGACGATGACAGGAAAAGCTAGAGAGCTGGTGGACATGATGATGAGGAGGAGGAAGGTTGATGTGTGTCCAGGAGACCAGGTGGAAAGGAAGCAAGGCTAGAAGCTGAGGAGCAGGATTCAAGTTGTTTATAATGGAGGAGAGGAAAGAGGAATGGAGGAGGAGTTATCCTGAAGGAGGAGTTGGTGCAGAGTGTTCTAGAGGAGGAGGAGAAGTTCTTACGCTCCACAGGTAGGAGGTGAGTTAGAGGAGAAGGAGAAGTTCTTACGCTCCACAGGTAGGAGGTGAGTTAGAGGAGAAGGAGAAGTTCTTACGCTCCACAGGTAGGAGGTGAGTTAGAGGAGAAGGAGAAGTTCTTACGCTCCACAGGTAGGAGGTGAGTTAGAGGAGGAGGAGAAGTTCTTACGCTCCACAGGTAGGAGGTGAGTTAGAGGAGAAGGAGAAGTTCTTACGCTCCACAGGTAGGAGGTGAGTTAGAGGAGAAGGAGAAGTTCTTACGCTCCACAGGTAGGAGGTGAGTTAGAGGAGAAGGAGAAGTTCTTACGCTCCACAGGTAGGAGGTGAGTTAGAGGAGAAGGAGAAGTTCTTACGCTCCACAGGTAGGAGGTGAGTTAGAGGAGAAGGAGAAGTTCTTACGCTCCACAGGTAGGAGGTGAGTTAGAGGAGAAGGAGAAGTTCTTACGCTCCACAGGTAGGAGGTGAGTTAGAGAAGGAGGAGTTCTTACGCTCCACAGGTAGGAGGTGAGTTAGAGAAGGAGGAGTTCTGGAGTGACTTTGATGAAGTGGTTCAGAGCGTCTCTAGCAGTGAGAGTCGTGAACAGTGGATAACTCTGAGGACAATTCACTGCTTCCTTGTTGGACTAACTTTGTTATGTTGGATGCTGCTACTGGCGATTGGTGCAATCACTTTTTTGTGTATATATTTTTTCCAGAGAGTTTTACGTTGAATGAATGTGTGTCTGTTTTTGGTGACTGTTTGTTGTGCGCCTCGAGCTGGGACCTGAGTGTTGTTTTTCGTTCCTTTATGAGAGTGTTTGAATGACAATAAACATTTCTTGATTCTTGATTCTTGATTGGAGCAGACCTCAGTGGGCGTGTTGGTGAAGGAAATAGAGGAGATGAAGAGGTGATGGACAAGTTTGGTATTCAGGACAGGAACCTAGAAGAACAGATGGTGGTGGACTTTCCCAAAAGGATGGACATGGCAGAGGTTAACTCTTATTTCCAGAAGAGACTAGAACATACGGTGACCTACAAGAGTGGAGGGAGGAGCACCAGGTGGACGACACCTTGTGTAGACGGAGAGTGTAGCCAGCCAACAGGGACTATATCGGTAGAAGGATGCTGAGGATGGAACTGCCAGGGAACAGGACTAGAGGACGACCCAGGAGAAGAGACATGGACGTAGTGAGGGAGGACATGAGAGTGGCTGGTGTTGGGGAGGACGATGCAAAGGACAGGGTGAAGTGGAGAAAGTAGCGTGGCGACCCCTCACAGGAAAAGCCGAAAGTAGAGTAGTAGTCAAATAGTGCATATTGTTAAAAACGAGTGTTTTATTCATTTATGTATCTTTTATGCCTTGGAAACCGCATCTGTCTGTTTGCATGATGTGTCATCTGTGTTTGATTTCAACCAGCCTCACATAAACAGAATAAGGGGAGAACTTGAGGGACAATGAATAAGATTAATATGACAGACACAGGATAAGAATCTAGGCCTACAATATGTATGTGGGAGTACATGCATGTTTGCATGCGGAGGAGAAAGCAGCAGGAAGAAATAAATACAAACCAATAGATCTTGTGGCCCTAAAGGTAAAGCGTCAAAAACCTGTTGACATTTTGAGTCTACAGGGGGAAAAACCCACATTGTCCTCTACCTACATCAAGTTGTCACTAAACCTTTGACCCAAAGTCTCACGCCTCTCACAATATCATGACCCCGATGACGTTGTATGTGCAACTGCTACACTTGAACAGTAATACAAACAGAGCCTGGTAGCAGAACCAGACCACCCAGGTCACGATCATAATCAGGCTACATTGGCCAGAATTTGACCCGGCAAACTACCTTTCAAAGTGGGTCCAAATGCAAACAAATCTACACCCAATGCTGACCCTATAGATATGATAGATGTATAAAATGGAAAAGTCAAGTACTCCTCAGAACTTTACTTAAGGCAGAACTTGCATAAGTCCCGTCCAACGTTGCCCTTTGTTTTTCAGGTCAATGGGTTTTAACATTACCAGAAAGGAGTTGTTTGGTCAATACAGTAAATCTCTACTCTGTCCTATGAGTATCCTAAACAATAAAACAGCTGCCCCAAAGGTATGATTCATTGTTTGTCCTTCAAATGGCCCTACTCCCACCAATTCCACAGGTGCACACACACACACACACACACACACACACACACACTTTCCCCTGTGTTCTCTGACGCAGTTAATGCTGCATCTGAACCAGAGCTAAAGAAAAATGGATGTGCAAAAAATGAGCAACAGAGAGGGAGGGATAAATCAGGGTGAACAAGTTCATGTATGAGAACCATGAATCTGAATGTCCTTTTTAAATGCACAGCTTTAATAACGCACTTCTGCCTCCAACCACAATCTTCAAACACGTTCTGTCCTTCTTACCAGATGCCCCCAAGTTTTAGCATCACTTGACTGCCACACCCCTGAATGCAAAACAACAATTTTCGATCAACATTTTGTTTCACTGGATCATTTTCACAATTCATTTCATGAATATAAACAGTTACTGAATGAATATTTGAATTCTGCTTGGTGCAGCGTTGCAACCTTTTTTGCTTCCAGTACATACGGCAGATCATTTGAAGAGGAGGATCTCACAGCCTGCCTTTGTTGGAATTGACTCAGAGATTGTTAAACCCCAGAATAGGAACTACACAATGTGTCCAAGGAATCCATCCACAGTCACTGAACAAGTCCTGTCCTTGGGTCGCCAGTGGAAGCCAAGCTGCCAACAAGTAATCATGAACAGGCTTCAACACTCAAGTGATCCTTTTCAACGTCCTGGTACTCTTTGTACTTGTACTGGTACTCTTTGAATCCCAGTTGTGTGCTCCTGCTGACCCACAACCAAACCAACAGGGACTGTTCTCAACAGAACCAGCAGCGGCGCAAAATGGAGCACGCCTGGACTGGGCGCACAGAAGGAGGAGGTGCGAGAGAGAGCGAGAGAGAGCATGCTGTCTGGTCGATACATTGTTCCCACAGGTCACATGACCGCCACTGGCGACGCCATCTTTGTTAGCAAGCTGCTTTGTTTGCTCGCTCTGTTTACACAATTTCACTTGCCTATTTAGACTATTTTATCCTATTTGCAGCATCAACATGAAGAGCTTAATTTTTGATTAACTTATGCAGCAAAAATGAACAAGCAATGCCAACATTTCTGAATAACTTTATCCCTAATGTCAGTCTGAACTCCATTCAAAGCTTCGTAAAGCTTCTTAAGGTCTTAATTGTGGCACGATTCATGTAGTGACTTAACGCAGCTCAGACACCCTCGATCTCGTTACTTTCTACAATCAAGCAGTCTAAATGATCACATTCACAAGTTACCGGCTCTTATATAAGACAGTCGCTGGAAAAGGTTCGTTCTGTCTTTGTGGTTTTCACTGTTTTTAACGTTCTTTTATTCAGACCTGAGGATCATTTCGACCACTTCCTGTAGCCTTAGCGTCCGAGGCTACAATCAAGCAGCTAAACGATCATCTGTCTTATGAAAAAGAACGTTTTAAAACAGTTACACAAGATAGTACTGAGTAAATTACATCTGTCAACAAGTAAGAAGTTACACACCTAACAAAAATTGCTCTGAGCTCATTCTAGCGTGTTTTAGGGAGCATCTTTCCTGTTGATCCGAGCCAGAATCTCCATCTTTGTTCAGACAAAAGCTTCGTCTTCTCACATCCATGAAGTCCAATGACGTGGACACGATAAAACCTAAATTGAACTGGACCTCCAGCACGATTTAAACATCTACTGACCCAGCAGGAGATGGAACATTTTCACTTTGTTTTATCTCGACATATTGTCCGCAGATCGCGAGCTAATGCCAACGGTCATGGCGCAGGCTCCGCAACAGCCCCTTATTTCATGACGTCATGTGGGAACTATGACAAAGCCGCAGATTGGCAGCAGGCGAGGCAGCAGTACCTGGACAGAAAGGACAAAAGGAAGTCACCTTCCAGACGCAACAAGAAATCCTCCGCAGCTGCACCGTCATCTCACATAAACCGTTAATTGTGCTAAATCTGCAGCGTCCGTCGTCTCATCGAGCTGTGTGGCAAAATATCGACTTTTTTGTGCGTTCAATTCGTGTGTTTTTAACATCTGTTATTCTTCTTGATACGGTGTCGTTTGAAAGCTGCACGTTTAACTTCTTGACATCTTCGTCTCCACACATGATCCGTGTCATCTCTTTGGCTGTTCCGGCGGCTGCCTGGCTCTGGCGATCCGGAGGCTGCCACGATACGATGCTTCCTGTGCGTTTGGCTGTGGGCGTACCAGAGGACTGATTCGTGGACTGACTGCTTCAGTTCTTCATGTTTTCATAAAAAACCATCACTGGTTTGTCCTTAAGTTCCAAGTGTTGGGTTGTTAGATGCCGTTTGAGATATGAGAGTTTCATCGATTCATTGCTCAGCATGGACTCTCTTCCTCTCCTCCACTAAAAATAAATCCAAGTTTAATGTTAATCATTTTCTGTCGTTTTTGCTAACAATAGCAGATGTCGGGCTGGTTTCACTGGCGTCATTGTTTGCGCACACATCCTTGAATGAATGAATGAATGAATGCTTTATTTCGAACATGCTATTAACAAAGTAAAATAGAAAAACAAACAAACCAAAAAAAATGACAATAGTCAAAATAACAATAACAATGTCAAAACAATAATCATAATATGAACGCAACATGTCCGAAAAGGAGTAGGATGAAGCATTTGCTGATTTAAACCGAAGTCGACTTCGCTGAATGTCACCATGATAAAATCCATCTGTTTTTAATCTCTAAAAGTGTCGATTCAAGTTTTCCTGCCAAGCGATCTTGTTGCTGGGCAAGAACTGAAGGCTGATAAAAAAAAAAAAAATTAATAAATGAAATGCCAACAGGGTTGGCGACAGGCTGCAACAGTTACCGTCTCCCAGGTAAAGTAAGAATTCGAAGCACATAGAACAGTAAATCAAATAAATATGTTTCATTGTTGCACTGGACTTGTCCTGTGATGACACTGACGATAAAAGCTTTCCATTCCATCCACTGCTTACTTTGTAATTCTATTGAAGACATTGTTTTTGTTTGTAGGATACGGGCTCTGTTATGACCTTGGCTAAGGAAGACACGTTTCTGTCTGTATGTTGTCCTAGCATCAGGATTTAAGGAAAATCACCCGAAAGGACATTTAGCTAAAGAGTTGGGCTTGTAGAATGGTTGACGCAATTGCATTCTATTGGATGTCTTCAGGTTTGAGAAAATGCTCTGTGATGTTTTATAATTTATGTTTTAACTGTGACCTGCCAAGGGACTGCAGATGCAAATTAGCTTTAAGCTAACTGGTACAATGCATCTAATGGAGACATGTATATATATTTTTTTAACAATACATGGTCCCTTTACAAATAAACATAAAGGTTTCTGCCTGTTAAAGGGAAGTTTTTCCTTGCCTCCGTTGCTCTTGTGGGTCAAGTTGGGTTCTGTGTTTCCCTGCTAATCCTGTAAAGTCTTGAGATGACTTCCTGTTCTGATCTGGCGCTACAGAAATAAAACTGAATTGAATTGAAACCAGGCAGAAAATAAAACACTATTTTTACCCAGTGCGAGTGATTTGTTTTGTGATGATTCCTCATTCCTTTTAGATCAGATCCATGTCTGTAGTTAGGTCGGTGTGGCGGACCATGTCGACCACACCAGCATCAAAGAACGCACAACTGGCAGAGAAACTTGTGCGTATTCTGTCTGTGAAATAAGAGAATTCTGAACAGCTCAGGCGAGGCAGTAATGACCAGTTTGTGAGGTTGGGTCAGTTCCAGTTTGCTAGAATGATAAACTGAAGCGCAGTTCATATAATAACGACAGTCAGAGAGTGGGATGTGCTATTCCGATACCGACCAACGTGGCCTTGAGCTTAGCCTCAAGCAGAGATGAGCGGCGGCCTACAAAGGCATTGACGAAAAAACGGAGGATTATCTGGAAATTAAAATAAAATTAATCCGAATTTTTGGAGTTCAAAAACTATTTAGGACAGTTTAAACCTGACTACGATACTTTCCTCTTCCAAGCCCTTGTTTTTATGTGCTTGTATTTAAATATCATTTTATGATGATTTCTTTTACAAGAAATTAGCAGCTTGCAGAAGGCTGCCAGAAACACCCCCCCAACAGATGGTGTGACCGTTTCACTTTCACACGTGCCTCCATACATGCACAGGTTGATAGTCTGATCCCAATGTGCCACTGGACACTGTTTTGTGACTGTTTTCATTGCACAGTAGGGCTGCTCTTAAAGTCATTTTTGGAGCTTTAAATTCAGAGTGGAAACTGTGAAAAAGTTTAAACCCCCCATGACTTAAACAGCCCAACAGAGCAGCGGAGACACCTGAGCCTGAGTATCAAATATGTGCAGTAACATCTGATGAGGACCTGCTGGGACCTCCAGACCTGATTAATGTATCTACGGGACTACAGAGTATTTAAATTAACCCGTGCATCCTGCTGCACATTCTCTCATCCTTGCCAGTGACTGTAGCTGGAGGAGAGCGTCCCTTCAGGAAAATGATAATAATTAAAGACTACTTGTGGTCCACCATGTCCCAGGGCAGGCTAACAGTTTAGCTCGTTCAAAGACTCCATTTCAGTGACATTATTACTGACTCTGCAATCAGGAAAGCAAGTTGCGTGTCTTTAACACTTGATTTTGTTGGAGTGTAGTACTTTCTGAATGTGAATTGTTAATTTGATGACTTTAATGAATAGAGAACGCTGAAATATGTCCTGCTAAGCTAATGTGAGAACAGAATCGGAGGGCATTCTATTACCCAGCAGATGATTGTGGTCCTTATGTTTTTCATTTTGTGTTCAATTTAATAGAAATTGGTGTGTGAAGAGTAATTTTCACATTTCTGTTGTTTGGCTATTTGATTTAAATAAATGGGTAGATGTCGTGGAGGATTATTCGGAGTGGGTTGGGGGGGGGGTGCCCATATGGCTTCTGCTTGTCCCGGGCCCCAACAAGTCTGTTGACAGCCCTGGTAGTAGTAGTAGTAGTTAAAGAAGACACAAAATATCAATACCCCATATACAGTAAGGAATCATCTGCATGCTATAGTCTTCAGGAATCAGTGGCTGTGCAGTGAAATGTATTTTGGGGTGTGAGTCGATAAAGTCAAGCTAAAATTTGGGGCCATTCTGCCCAGAAACACTGTCCTCGGTGCTCGCATTTACACATCAGTCCCTTTTCTAAAGTTAATGCAAGGTCTCCTTGGGTTGGTGGAGCGTTTGATAGTTGAATGAGACACTGATTACAATGGCAAAGGGTGAAACCCAATTACAATTGTTGAGGACATAAATACATGCAGGGACCTGGGGTTCTGGTGTATATTATGGTGGTGAGGAAGGTCATTCATCCTCATCCTCATTATCTTGAGGTAATTTTGGAGAGAGGTAGTGAAATGGTGGGCTAACGTTAGAAGCTAGAGTCAGGTGATGGGGGATCCGTGGAATTGGGAAAAGAGGATAAGGAATGCTGAGAATTCCAATCATTAGATTTGAGGGTTGGGTGGGGTCACTGCAGGTCTAGAGGTCAGCTGATGGCTCGTACACCAAATCTGACCTGGGGTCCTGACATCTTCAGAAGGACAGAATTGATAGTCCCATGTCCTGACCTGGAGTCTGCTGACGACACCATCTTGCTCGACATGCCACAGCCTGTTAGGCGATGGTCTGGGCGTGTCCAGTGAAGAGGCAGAGAAGCTTGGACAAAAACCAAGTTGATGTATGTCGGAGACGGATCGGATCCACCTCCCCCGCGGCTTGGTAACGCCATTATAGAACCTGTCAAGAGCTTTGTGTGTCTGGGGTCCATTGTGACAGACAACGGAGACCTAGGACCAGAGATGATCTGAGATGATCACCAGACCATGTCACGCACGACGACGCTCCGGATCTATTCAATTCAATTCAATTCAGTTTTATTTCTATAGCGCCAGATCACAACATAAAGTCATCTCAAGGCTTTACAGGATTAGCAGGGAAAGACCTGCAGGGAAACACAGAACCCAACTTGACCCACAAGAGCAACGGAGGCAAGGAAAAACTTCCCTTTACCGGGCAGAAACCTTGGACAGAACCTAGGCTCATGGTGGACGGCCATCTGTCTGGCTGGCTGGGTTGAGAGAGAGAGAGAGAGAGAGAGAGAATGGCAGGTCAGAGACGAGTCAAGGAGATGGATAGGGAAGTGATAGCTCCACTGTTTGCGTTGGTGTAAAGGCCAGGTGCAGCGCTGTGTGCTCCCCTCCCCCGCTCACTTGCCTTTCTTCAGCTTGTTTTCCTCTGTGCTGTCGTTTTTCAGGGCTTTCCTGGAGGAATCTTGTCTATTAGTTAGATCGCTGGTTCTGTGGGGAGGCTCCGGTTCCCTGGCTGCTGCTTTCTATTGTAGAGGTCTCAGTCGGAACTGGTACCTGCCAGTAGAAGCCCAGTCAGGCCCCGGATCCACTGATAAGCTGCTGCGAGCTCGGCTGTATTTTTCTGATCTTCATCACTATTCTATAATATTCGGTTTTTGCTGCATTGGTTTTGTAACATCTTTACAGAGATTTATTATTATTTTTTTTAGCAGAAAAGCCTCTTAACTCAGAATATCCATTTCTGTGTCTTTTCAGTCGCTGCAGAAAAACGGCCACGTCTCCAGCATGACGAGTGTGAATGGACAATCACAGGATGACACTCTGGCAGAAGGTGTGTGAACATGCGTGTCCCTCCCATCGGTACTGATTTTTACAGTGTACTTGCCCGTGTGGTAAGTAGTGGTGGTACTGATTTTGTACTGTTGCTTCAGTAGCAGAAGGTACACTTTTTGTGGGGTCAGCTTTCATTGTGTGTGTGTGTGTGTGTGTGTGTGTGTGTGCAGCTGCAGTTACATTTCTGAATTTCTAAAGACATTAAATAAATGTGGAAAACAATCTTTGAATCTCCCATTGCCCTTTGGGAGAGTTAACATTTCATATCTTTATTGCTGCACACAAAGAGTTTGTGAGTGGAAGAGTAAAAATAAACTTTAAAATATCTGTGGACAAAGTCTTTGTCTGACACTCGCAACAACCTGCTCTCATGGTCTTATCTCCAAAGCTACGTTTGTTTATTTTTCTTCACCATTTCTATCACGTTTGCTTCAATTTGGGAGGCCTGCAAGGCTAAATATTTAGCAGGCCGTGACCCCGGTCCCGCACAGAGACATGCCACATACCACCCTGTTAATAAGCTGTTTACTGAAGCGATTCTATCCGTTTATACAGTAACCCGAGACGTTTTCAGGGCAGAGATAGAGAGTTTATGTGTCGATGCGGTGCTCGGAGGAGAGCAAGTTAGCTGTTGGAATCATCGCTTCTGTGAACAAGGACTGTGGAAAGATACAGAACTAAAAATGGGCTAGGAACAGTGCTAGGAATGCTTTTACATGCACAAACAGACCATTTACTGTCATAATTACTAAATTAAAGTTATTATGATGGATATTGTATATTGTGTACTGTATGTGTACTGTCTACCAGACCACAATAACATACAGCTGTGCCTTATCCCTGCTATCAGCCAAAAGAATGTCCTCTAATCCTCCAAAATGGACACAAGTTATATTTAGACCCGTCCTTAATAGAATCAAATAGACACCCAACCCTCCTGCCTCAAAAAACACTTTTTCTTTTTCTCAGGATGCTAAAGTAACATCTGCTCGGAGTAGCAGTACTACACTCATTCATACAAAGAAACAGGTGCTCTCAGCAGAGAGACTGAAAACGAGGAAACAGCAGATGAAGTGAAAGAGCGTCAAGGCTCAGATTAAAGGAGGAAGTGAGTGAGGGGAAGGGAGACAAAAAGAGGAAGGGGGAGCTGGGACTTGTGAAGCCCGATAAAGACAGCAATGGATTGTGGGAGACAGGAAGTACAAAGGAATCTCTCTGATAACAGTGAAGAGGAAAATAAGACAGCTTGCAGCTCGAAACTCTGGAGCATGTGCAAACGCACAGCCATAATCCCCCCCCCCCCCCCCCCCAGCAGGCAGACCAGAGGGTTTGTATTTTAAAGGCTTCTTTGAAATGGCTTTAGAAATGCTCCTCTTAGACAGCATGTGTGACTGTACTTGTACTGTAATACATGCTACTGTGTGACTGTACTTGTACTTCTATCTATCTAATAAATATATTCATCATCATCAGGCCACACCCTGAATCAGGCATGTCTGAAGTCCGGCCCGAAGCCTTTGTCATAAACCTATGAATGACAGTCACACAGACACGGCTTCGGGTTCTACTGCACACTTTATCCTGCTGCAATACGTGTTTACGAAGCAGATTAATGCCGCTTAATCAGACACTATCGCAGATACGACTTTTTGCTATTTATTTCAAAGCGGGGAAATCGACTGTGGAACAAGTGGCTTTACATCAGTTCAGTCCCTTTGTTTCTGGGATGTTGACATTTTAAGCTAGGATGTCTTGGAAATTAATCCTGCAGGTCTATCATTATGATGAAATACAAAATATAGTTTAACATTTGGTAGCTAAAGTACAAAATATCTTGTTTGCAAACAATTATGCTGCATTTGCACGAGTGCAGGAGTGTATGTCCAGATGTGTCTATAGCAGCGGGCGGCAACCTTTTTCATGACGCGTGCCAAATAGTGTGTATTTTCCGCACTATAAGGCGCACCTTTAATGAGTGGCTTATTTTAAAACTTTGTCCACATATTAGGCGCACGGCGTTAAAAGGCGCACGGTCAAGTTTTGAGAGAATTAGAGGCTTTTAGGTGCGCCTTATGGTGCGGAAAATACGGTACTCAAGCCCAGAGTGCCAAAAATGACTTATTTAATAAATCGGTACCGGGTCCTCGGTTGCTGACCCCTGCTCTATAGAATTCCTCATTTGTCACTTAGCAACACCACTGCTGAGTTCCAAAGGCAATAAATGCAGAGTTTACTGAATAAATACTACGTGGAAGTTGAAGTACTCAGATGGGCTTCTGGAGGGGGAGAATAAGGAGGATCCAAAATGAGTAAAAAGAGAGAGTAAAAAGTGCAGCGTCATCATTCAAACCTTTGAATGATCTAAAGCTGGTGTGTCTGCGCTGCTCGTTTCAGGGGTTGGGTTCATGGGGCGCAGTGGGAGCCCAAAGTCTGATGTCATCACTGATGTCATCACCGGCCTGAGCTTTAACAGTCCCTCCCTCCCGACGGTTCACAGATGCAACGGAGGCCCTCTGAAAGGAAATGATCAACTGTAGGCCAGATATTGACGCTTCTTTGTTTCCTTTCTCTAAATCAATTACCTCATTTGAGCTCATGCACAAATTGATGTCACGCACTGTGGTTTGCCTTCCAAAAGAACAACTGATCACTGACGTTTCTGAATTGCGGTCGCTCCGGTCTTGTGCTTTTGGTTGAGTGAATAATTATTGACAGAAACATGTACTTTAGTTTAAAGCTTGTTTTTCTAACATGGTTGAAGCTCAGCCTTTGAAGGCTTTATTATGGGCGATCCATTTGTAATCCTGTGTGGCTTCTTATCTGAAAATGATACAGATCTGAATCAAAAGTTGTGCAGGAATAAGCCTGGGAAAGCTGTTTGGATTCGGCACCTGATCTAGAATTTTCCTTTTGTCTAGGAATTTCTCAATAAATAAGCAAAAGTTCACAAAACAAATTAGTTTTTTCCTTTTTTCACGAGCCTACGAAAAAGATCCAACACTTTGTTTCTGCACATGAAAGTTTTCTTCTTCTCATATTTCATAAATTAAATCCATGCCAGTGCTATTTGCCCTTGAAGAAGATAAATTCATCACCTGAAAAGTGTAGCATGCCAAGATGCTGACTGAACATGATCGCACAGCTGGGACGGTCACAATGTGTGCAGCTCAAAGTCCCAGATGTTGCAGATGTGGAGGGATGTGCCGACTGCAGGAATGCCTTCCAGACCTGTTCCTCTCAAATCAACGTTCATTTTTCTGCCATTAGTCGTCTACAACATAGAATTTGGAATCGCATAAACTCTTCAAAAATGTGGAAATTATAGCAGATTGAAATATATAAGTAGTTTAAAGTGTTTAACTCCTGTTCTTCCTTATTGTACTACTCCTCTTTGTAATGCCTTTTTTTTTTCCTTTCTCCTTTTTTTTTCTTCTTCTTTTTTACCTTGTCTGCATTCGTGCTTAACAGTGACAACGTACACAACGTCAGTCACTGTTAGAGTTCTATGCTTTTTATTCTTATAGTGATTGTGACCGTCACCTGCCCTCTTGGCAGACTAGCCTATTCATATTTTATTAGTTTTATTACCTGCTTACCGCCGTAGAGGGCTGTGCACACCGCAGTGAACACACAACATGGACAAACACAAAGTGACAAATACACAGTGTTCTGAGGAGAGAGTGCAATGGATTTATTTGTGCTCCTTAATTCTACCCCTTCATCCAATCATCACCAAGAGTTGTCCCAATACACCAGGTTCACATCAGCCTCTAGAGGAAAGTCTGGATCACCAAGTTCTCAGATCTGAGGAAGAAGAGAGAGAGCATAGTGAGAGCCACAAACACTGAACCAGCAACCTCCACTGACTCAGAGATCTGTGGGCGGAGTTAACTCTCAGATCGAGTTTTGATAGGTGCTGGAGTGGTGGATCTGGCATGCGTGAAACCTCCACCTAAGAACAGGGCAGCCATCCAGGACCCAACAATGGCAACATGAGCCCCCAGATCACCCCCAGCAGCCACAGCAACCCGAGAACGACCACCATGGCCCCACCAGAGCCACACCAGAATCAGAATTAGAATCAGAAGTGGTTTATTGCCATTGTCAGTGAGGGTTCACAGACTAGGAACGTTTCTCGGTGAAGTCGTGCTACATCTAACATTAATGACAAAATACAAAGACCATACAAGTACAGACACATCAGCAGCAGCCGGAGTGGTTACACAGATGTGTACTAGCAGCAGTAAAATAGCGTCATCACGCAGTGCAAATGGAACAGTGCAAGTTGTATTCAGGAGTCCGGGACAGAATTATTAAGTGTTCATGAGTCTTACAGCCGAGGGGAAGAAGCTGTTCTTGTGGCGGGAGGTTCTGGTCCGGATGGACCGTAGCCTCCTGCCTGAGGGGAGAGGGTCAAAGAGTCCATGTCCAGGGTGGGAAGGGTCGGCTGTGATCCGACCTGCACGCCTCCGAGTCCTGGAGACCTGCAGGTCCTGGAGCGATGGCAGCTTGCAGCCAATCACCTTCTCCGCAGCACGTACAATGCGCTGCAGTCTGTGTCTGTCCCTGGTGGTGGCGCCAGTGTACCACACGGTGATGGAGGAGGTGAGGACAGACTCCACGATGGAGGTGTAGAACTGCACCAACATCTGGGTCGGCAGCTTGAGTTTCCTCAGCTGCTGCAGGAAGTACATCCTCTGCTGAGCCTTCTTGATAAGGGAGCTGATGGTCGGCTCCCACTTGAGGTCCCGGGTGATGGTGGTGCCCAGGAAGCGGAAAGAGTCCACGATGGAGATGGGGGTAGGGGAGTCTGTGAGGGCGAGGGGGGGCGGTGGGGCTGTGACTTTCCTGAAGTCCACGATCATCTCCACTGTTTTCTGGCTGTTCAGCTCCAGGTTGTTGCTGCTACACCAGGACACCAGCCGGTCCACCTCCCTCCTGTAGGAAGACTCATCACCGTCCGAGATGAGCCCGATGAGGGTGGTGTCGTCCGCAAACTTAATCAGTTTGACGGACTGATGGCTGGAGGTGCAGCAGTTGGTGTACAGGGAGAAGAGCCAGGGGGAAAGTACACAGCCCTGGGGGGATCCGGTGCTGATAGTCCGGGCGTCCGAGACCGTAGACCCCAGCCCCACATGCTGCCCCCGCTCCGTCAGGAAGTCGGCGATCCACCAGCAGAGGGAGTCGGGCACGTCGAGCTGGAGCAGCTTGTCCTGGAGCAGTCCCGGGAGGATGGCGTTGAAAGCTGAGCTGAAGTCCACAAACAGGATCCTGGCGTAGGTTCCTGGGGAGTCCAGATGTTGCAGGATGAAGTGGAGGGCCAGATTGACTGCGTCGTCTACAGACCTGTTGGCTCGGTAGGCGAACTGCAGCGGGTCCAGGAGGGGGGCGGTGAGGGTCTTAAGTTGGTGGAGGACCAGGTGCTCAAAAGACTTCATGACTACAGATGTCAGCGCTATCGGTCTGTAGTCATTAAGTCCTGTGATCCTTGTCTTCTTGGGGACAGGGACAATGGTGGAGGACTTGAAGCAGGCTGGAACATGACAGGACTCCAGGGAGGTGTTAAAGATGTCTGTGAAGACAGGAGTCAGGTCACTGGCACAGTGTTTGAGGGTGGGGGGGAAACATTGTCCGGCCCCGCAGCTTTACGGGAGTTCAGCTTTGTGAACTGTCTGTGCACATCCTGCTCCTGGATGCAGAGGACAGTGGGGGTGGGGGGAGAGTCTATGGAGGTATTTGGCGGTTTGCCCTCGATGTTGTGGGTGGAGGAGGGGGTGACTGGAGGGTCCGGATGGGTGTGGGGGGGCTGGTTGGTCAAAGCGGCAGTAGTGCATATTTAGACGCTGAGCAAGCGGCAGGTCGTTCAGAGCTCGGGGGGCTTTGGGCTTGTCGTTGGTAATGCCCCCCCCCCCCCCCCCTCCAAACTGCTGCAGGGTCGTTGGCAGAGAACTGCTGCTGGAGTCTGCGTGAATATACTGATTTAGCGTTCTTCAGCTCCCTGCTAAACCTGTACTTCACCCCCTTATAGCTGTCTCTGCCTCTTTCTCACGTCTGATCTGGCTGAGCTTCGGCGTGAACCAGGGCTTGTCGTTAGCGTAACTCACCCTGGTGCGCGTTGGTACGATGCGCTCCTCATTGTAGCTGATCCGAGGTCACCGTGTCCGTGTACTCGTCCAGGTTATCACGCAGAAGAACCAGCCCAGGGCCAGGGAGCGACCCCCTGCCCCCCCCCCCCCCCCAGAGCCACACGCAGAAGAACCAGCCCAGGGCCCGGGGGCGACCTACACCAACACAGCCGACAAAACCAAGGCCAGCGCAGCGGCACGGGGCACCCAACACCACGCCCCCCACAACCGCCCGCCCCCCTCCCAGCACCCATCCCATAATGCCTTTTTTGATTTTTTCTATTCTGTGGATAAATGTTTTTTAAAGTCATTGAAGAAGGTTTGCATTTGACTCGATCTGGAAATGATTTGCCGGTTGCTGAAGCTCGAGGGAGTTTTGTTCTCTCTGAAATACAATCGGTTTCATTTTAGGACACTTAAAACACTTATATTTGACATTTATTGTAGAGTAAATAATAATGAATGCTAGCTTTGCTTTAATCTTGGAGGTACGTGAGTGAGGAACTCTGTGCTACATTTTTATTTCATATTTCAGACGTTAACTCTTATGAGGTGAACGCATGCTTTGGGAGTGCGTGTCCATTAGTGTTTGTGTGCTGCTGGTTCCAGGATGGGATTACTCAGGCTGGGCTCGAGGGACCCGTGTATTCATCATCCTGTGGAAGGGCCACGCCCCTCACCTAAGCGCCAGCAAGGCTTCAGGCATCATAACTCAATCCAGCTGCTGAATGGTCGCCTTTGGATTTGTGCCCATATTCCTTTTACATTCCGACTGGCGTAATAATTATTGAGAGGCTCTAGTCTAGTGCATCTTTTTCTTCCATACTTTCACTACTAGGAGGAATTCTTTCATTCCACATTTGCACCGCTGCTGATCCATCAACTCCTGACAAGACATCAGGGTGATAGGATGTGATCCCAGAAGAAAGTATTTGGGAGGCAAAGGTTGTTTTTGGAGTGCTTAAAAGGCGCCGAGTCCCTGAAGGTCCATCATTGTCCAGTCATCACGTCCATCTGCAGCACGTTTTATTTAGACATTTGTTATAAAGTCGGTGCTTTAATGCTACACTTCAGGGCTATAGACGAGAGGATGGAATACTTTTCAAAATCTACGACTTGTCGACTGCTGCCTCAGCCTCTTGAACAAAGAGATGATATTTCTATTGTGTTACTCCTACGTGTAACGTCAGGGGCCGCTGATAGCTGGAAGAACAAGTCCAACTTACCCCTTGCCCTTTTTCCTAGACCGGATCATTGCAATGTTTCTTTTGAGCGTGGCTCGAGGATCACAGGAGCTTCGGATGTGACTTTAAATCGGCACAAATTGCAGTAATTGTAAAAATATCCATCTAAATCCTATAATATTCCCTCTGAGTATTATTGAATGGCCAAACTCATGGTGGACTCCCACCAGGGCTTCTCAGACAACCCCCCCGGAGCCACAAGTCTCCACAGGTGCTCCACTCTCATCTCATCTGGCATCAGGGAACCCTTAACCGCCGCCAGGCACAGGGGACTGAGAATGGACCAGGAATTTGACGAACTCTGTACTTCTCCTCCCTTAACAGTGTTTCGGGCCCCCTGTTCAAAATCCATACGCTGTAAAAAGTCCTTTTTTCTTCCCAGTTAATGAATCTACTTGTACCAACAGTTCTTGCTTGTCTCCGCTGCTGTAATAATCAGTTCGAACACACGAGTGGAGCCGAGGCGAACCGAAGACACGCCAACGAAGGCGGAGTCTCCCCGAGCAGGTTCGGTTTGAGTCGACCTGCCGTAGGAGAAAGACGGTGCTAATTATTCGAGGGACGCTGTCCTGCAGCATCTGTTTGAGACAGAAATGAGGGACGCTGTCCTGCAGCATCTGTTAGAGACAGAAATGAGGGACGCTGTCCTGCAGCGTCTGTTTGAGACAGAAATGAGGGACGCTGTCCTGCAGCATCTGTTTGAGACAGAAATGAGGGACGCTGTCCTGCAGCATCTGTTTGAGACAGAAATGAGGGACGCTGTCCTGCAGCATCTGTTAGAGACAGAAATGAGGGACGCTGTCCTGCAGCGTCTGTTTGAGACAGAAATGAGGGACGCTGTCCTGCAGCGTCTGTTTGAGACAGAAATGAGGGACGCTGTCCTGCAGCGTCTGTTTGAAACAGAAATGAGGGACGCTGTCCTGCAGCATCTGTTTGAGACAGAAATGAGGGACGCTGTCCTGCAGCATCTGTGTGAGACAGAAATGAGGGACGCTGTCCTGCAGCATTTGTGTGAGACAGAAATGAGGGACGCTGTCCTGCAGCATTTGTGTGAGACAGAAATGAGGGACGCTGTCCTGCAGCATTTGTGTGAGACAGAAATGAGGGACGCTGTCCTGCAGCATCTGTTTGAGACAGAAATGAGGGACGCTGTCCTGCAGCGTCTGTTTGAGACAGAAATGAGGGACGCTGTCCTGCAGCATCTGTTTGAGACAGAAATGAGGGACGCTGTCCTGCAGCGTCTGTTTGAGACAGAAATGAGGAACGCTGTCCTGCAGCATTTGTGTGAGACAGAAATGAGGGACGCTGTCCTGCAGCATTTGTGTGAGACAGAAATGAGGGACGCTGTCCTGCAGCATTTGTGTGAGACAGAAATGAGGGACGCTGTCCTGCAGCATTTGTGTGAGACAGAAATGAGGGACGCTGTCCTGCAGCATTTGTGTGAGACAGAAATGAGGGACGCTGTCCTGCAGCATCTGTTTGAGACAGAAATGAGGGACGCTGTCCTGCAGCGTCTGTTTGAGACAGAAATGAGGGACGCTGTCCTGCAGCATCTGTTTGAGACAGAAATGAGGGACGCTGTCCTGCAGCATCTGTGTGAGACAGAAATGAGGGACGCTGTCCTGCAGCATCTGTTTGAGACAGAAATGAGGGACGCTGTCCTGCAGCATCTGTTTGAGACAGAAATGAGGGACGCTGTCCTGCAGCATCTGTTTGAGACAGAAATGAGGGACGCTGTCCTGCAGCATCTGTTTGAGACAGAAATGAGGGACGCTGTCCTGCAGCATCTGTGTGAGACAGAAATGAGGGACGCTGTCCTGCAGCATCTGTTTGAGACAGAAATGAGGGACGCTGTCCTGCAGCATCTGTTTGAGACAGAAATGAGGGACGCTGTCCTGCAGCATCTGTTTGAGACAGAAATGAGGGACGCTGTCCTGCAGCATCTGTGTGAGACAGAAATGAGGGACGCTGTCCTGCAGCATCTGTTTGATGTTTGGACCAAACACTGTGTAGAATATGTCTCCTTTAACAGAACTGTCGGCGTGTAAACGGACATTTATCTGGTGCGGAGGAACGGATTAATCTAGTTTACGTTATTTCTTATGGGAAATGTAGTTTCTCTTTTCCAAAAAAATCATTTTTTGAACAGGACTGCGGAACAAATTATGTTCGAGAACCGAGGTTCCACTGAATGTGTTTTTTTACCAGCCTTATTTCACCACCATGCAAAGCCTTCATCAAGAAAAAACATAGATCAAAGACAGGAAAACCAGAAAGGTTGGTGAAGTGCTCATTCCTCCTCTTCCCCCGATACCGTGGTCCATGTCCAGGACATTCCACTCGATCTCTATATAGACAATGGACAAAGTCATTCATTCATATATTTGTCAAATAAATTGTTGTTTATATTGTTTTATACAAGTAAATCTCTGTTCAAATGTTTGTTTGATGTGTTTGATGCTAAAGTAAAAAAATATTAGCATCAAATCACGGTTCTGCTTGACATGCTTTTTTAAACTGTTTTTGGTGAAACTGTGAATAACTAAAGAATGGAAAAAGATAGAAGTAAACTGTTTCCCCTAACAATAGAAGACAGTCTGCTCTTTATTTCTCTCAGTTCTGTGTTTACATAGTAATAGTACACAATATTCAATGAGTTAAATGGAGAGCGGTTCTGCCTCATGGACTGAAACTGGAAGATGGTTCTGTGGGAGGAGGCTACTTCCAGAGACTCGAGGGACCACAAACAAGCCTGCCCCCTGGGAACTGTCCCAGACAGGACCGGGGGGGGGAGCTGGTGCCTGACGGAGCAGCTTTGTGCGTGAGGATAGTGACTTTGTGGATTTTACAGGAAGCTGGGGCCGGATTGCGTGATGTCATTGTCATTAATCTCAACAGAGCTGCTGGACAGTTTGTGTAACGATGAGCGACTCCAGGAAGCAGGCGGTTAGAGGAAACGCTGCCGCGACTGCGTTTCCTGTCCGACATTTCACGAACACAGAGAGCTGCTCGAGAGGGCATGGGCGCCAGGGAAGAGCAGTAGAGATGGAGCGGAAGGAAAGCGGTTCTGGAGTGAGGGTCCAGGAGAGAGAAACAATGACATGTGAGAGGAGCGAGAGAAGCGAGAGAGTGACAAAAAGGGAGAAAGCAAAAGACGGAAAGATTTCTCTGATCTTGAGTCGTCATCCTATCCCGTTCCTGTGAGGGGCGTCCTCCTCTGTGCTGTCTGATGATGTCATTCACCCCCGCCCAGCACCCAAACCCCCAACTATTGTAGACCCCTCCTTAGCATTCCTGGACTCAGGCATGTTTTCTGGTTTGTACAGATTGTGGGGCGTCGCCGCCACAGAGCTGCTCCTGATGCTTCAACTGCACTGAGAACAATTCCATGAAGTCAACGCTGTGACTCAACAGTAACACTAAAATAAGTATTTAACGCGGGCCCTTAATATGTTGCCCCCCCCCCCTTTTATTTCTCATCACATAGCTTTAAGGTTGTTGTCCTTTCGGCCAGAATTCGATGGCGTTTCTGTATCAGGTGTGATTATTCCCTTAAAGGTGCAGCTGCAGACTCTGAAGGTGGGATATGAACCCAGAGAAAGTGGGCGGAGCCATTCAGCAACAGGGGAGACGACTAAATACAAATAATACGATGAGGAACGAGATGTTTAAACCCAGACTCACCACATTCCTTTGGCGCTGGTTCTAAGTGGTACCAGGCCAAGGCAACATTTATGAATGAATGAATGAATTCAGACATGGTAACAGGCACCACATTTCTAGTCATTCATTCATTCGTCTTCTGAACTGCTTTGTCCGTTACCGGGTCTCGGGTCGTGCTGGAGCCTATCCCAGCGGTCGACGGGCGAGAGGCGGGGCACAAGCTGCCAGTTCATCCCTGTCCCTGTCCTTGTCCCTGTCCCTGTCCCTGTGCCTGTGCCTGTCCCTGTCCCTGTCCCTGTCCCTGCCTGCGTGCCCTGCACCAGGATAAGCCATATTGCTTCTTTATAATCAGGGGTCCCCAAACTTTTTCCTGTGAGGGCCACATCACTTTTCCCTTCTCTGATGGAGGGCCGGGGCCAGTTTGTAGGAAAAGTGTGACGATGGCAGGGGGGGGGGTGCCTAAACATTTAGGGGCCGAATGCGGAGGCGGGCTGTAGTTTAGGCTTCATCTCACCATCACAACTACACACAGCGACATGAACGGAGTGTCACACACGCAACGCCTCTCACACCCAAACTCAGTCTCTCTCCAGCAGAGGGGAAGAACGACTGGATCAATCAGCTGATCCAATAAGAACGACTGGATCAATCAGCTGATCCAATAAGAACGACTGGATCAATCAGCTGATCCAATAAGAACGACTGGATCAATCAGCTGATCCAATAAGAACGACCGGATCAATCAGCTGATCCAATACAGCTGCAGAGGAGCAAACAACAAACCTCAAATTCTTGTAAAAAACCTGAATGCTAGAAACCTGATCTTCTAGCAGGGAGTCGAGTGCACTACCCACTACACCACCTAGATGTCACCCCATCAAACATTAGGATAAATAGACAGTAGCATTGTTGA